>NC_140595.1:461416743-461624243 GCF_964204655.1 Triturus cristatus | reverse complement strand
CGGCTTGTGCGCTGCTGAAACACGTCAGGGACAGCCTGCTTGGTAATCAGAGTTTTTGTATAAGTACTGGTTTTGATAGATTGTTACTTGAACCTTGTGGGCGAATTCTAGGTGTGGGAAGATGTGCCACAGCATTTTCATAGTAAGAAAGATTGCTCTTGAGAGCTTATCCATTAGGGCTTCATGGACAGTTTGTAGTACATGGTAGTTTCAATGTTTCTTACTTCCTTGGATATTTTTGGTGGTATTCCTAGATCAATAGGCCAGGCTCAAAGAATGTTATGTTTTTTAGTCGCAACAGGCAAGCATTTCAGTTTTGGAGGTGTTCAATCTGAGGTGGCTCAATGTCATCCTCTTGCCAACGCCTCGGAGGCAACGGAACGTTTTTTTAGTTTCCAATGTCTTTTGTGCTTTCCAGTTTAAGAAGAATCTGTGCACCGTCTGCATAGTTATAGCAGGTGAACTCAAGAACACTAATTAGCTCTGGTAAGAATTTCATATTGATTTTGAAAAGCAGGGGTTGGTTGATAGAACCTTGAGGGACACTCCTGGGTTTATGCTTAAGCGTTTTGACAAGAAAGGATCACATTTGTTATATTGTGGAGGTAAGATGGGGTTCAAGGGAGAGTGGTACCTGTGCTGGCTTCCTCGAGTCTTAGGATTGGGTCATGCTCAACTTTGTCAAAGACAGCTGAAACTTCCATTAGAAGCAGTGCAGCAATCCCATTCTTCTCTACTGTGATTTAAAGGATGTCCCAGATGTAAGTCAGTGCTGATTCAGTGCCTTTTCCAGGATGGAATCCTGTTTGCAAGTCAGAAAGGAAGGATGCATCTTCAATGAATGTTGATATGAGAAAGGCTGCTCTTTCTATACGTTCACCTAGGAATTATCTGTTTGCCAGTGGTCTGTAAGTATTGGGGTCTTGAGGGTCTAGACTGGTTTTCTTGAATAATGGGCATATGTATGTTTTTTTAAATCTTTCAGGAAAAACTTTTGCCATTGAGTTGTTTATCATATTTCTGACTGGGATGGCCGCTAAAGATGTTAGATGAATATTTTTCAATACTTGTGGGGAACAAGGGTCAGAAGGGCAATCTGCTGGCCTGCCACCTTGAAATTTGATTGCCGATAGTTCTCTGAAACAGAGAAGAGGCTGTGTTAGCTTTTCCTTAAAGGGGTTTGTTGGAAGTCAGTTTGAAATGTTTGATTTTTTTGTGAGTAAACAATTGTTTTGCGAACACAACAATGTCTGCTTCGACTCTGTAATGAGCTTCCAGTTTAAGAAAAAAGAAGAAATGTGATGGGTTCCATCGATGCATTTCGGAGAACAAACTTTTGTGAGTATTTTAAAAGAAATTTTAGTGGGGCATTCAATGGCTTAAATAGTAGCTTATTAAAGCTTTTTTATATATAATGTCTTGTACTTCCCATTATGTTTGCATTGGTGTATTGTGTCTTGTTGGTCGTTTCTTTTGAACAAGGTCAGATAAAACTCAACCAAGTGATAGTCTGACCACGGGACAGCAGTAATCCTCTGGAATGCAACTAGGACTGGGTTCCTGAAAATGGCATCTAAGATGTGTCCTACAATGTGTGTGGGTTTGGGAATGAGCTGCAGCAGGTTAAGTGGGACTAGGTCAGTAAGGATAGCTCAAGTGTGGGGCACATATAGGGTTTGTCAAACCATATTTTTAGGTCACCAAGGATGTATATGTTTTGCTACTTGGTAAATAGGCAGGAAACTGTTTCTAGAAAGATGTCTAGGTATGCTCCATTGCCAGGTGATCAGGAAAGAAAGAGAAAGTTACAGGATACGTTTTAGTTATGGTTTCATCTGACAGGGGAGGCTCACAACCTTGTAAAGAAATATTCTAAGCTTTGGTGAGAGTTGTTGTTTCCTTAATTATGCCAGCTAAGCCACCTCCTCTGTTGCCCAAGTTATTTTGTGTAACAATGTGATAGCCTGGTGAAACAGCATCATACAATATTAGAGCCATGTCTTCCACCAGCCATTATTCAGTTATAAAGAGCGAGTCAGGTTCTGTGCCTTTCAAGAAGTCCAAGATGTAGTACTTGTTTTTGGAAATACGAGCATTTATTAGCAGGCAGTTTAAAGGAACTGTTTTGGTGGTAGTGTGATTATTTGCTGCGAGAGAGTAAGTATTGCCCTTGGATGTTATAGGTGATGTGCTATTAGTACAGGCAAAATAAAATAGACTCGTTTTTAGGCATTGGCCTTGGCCTTGTGTAATAAGCTTCAAAGGAATGTTATAAGGTCTATGATTGTGTGTGGTGCAGAGACTGGTTGAAATTCAGTCGAAGGGCTGTGAAGTTGTCTTTGAATAGTAGCATTGCTGTACAGTAAAAAGGGGGGATGAAAGGTTATGAAGAGTGGTATAGAGTGGCCTTCTTTTGTGTATTCTGAACGTGCAATGGGTATGAGTAAGAATTGGTAGTGGAGCATGAGAGCCTGGCTTTATGGCTCCAACTTCTGCAACGAATGGGTGGAACAAAAATGTGAATGGCACCAACAGGTAAGGGGAAGAAGAGGGCTGGCTCAAAGCCATTATTAGAGAGTATATTATAAATATATACTTTTACTATAATCAAAAGGTCTGTGCCTTTGCCAGACCGAAAAATTGAATATCTGGCTGTTGGTAGATTGACATGCTAACACCACTGTGAACATACATAGAGTTGTGTATGACTGAAAATTGCTAGAGTGCATTGTTTGCTATACCTAATAAATGCATTTGTTGAGCATAGACAAATTGTCGACGGAAAGCCATAAACTGCACGACTATCACAATGCTAAGCAGTGCATCTCATAACACGATAACTGCACCTCAGTTGTCCACACGCACAACGTGGAAACATTTTTCATATAGGATCAAAACAAAGACAACATCCTTCCAATCACACATCCAATGCTGCAGTTGTGGTCACAGATAGATCAGCAATGGCCATTCTAGTCTTAGAAGGCCATAATTTGGTGTTCAACAGTAAGAGTAAAACAGTGGCCTATTAAGTGTCCATGGGGGAGACCAAATTACTGATTCTATGAAGGATCAATGGATACCTTATTCAAGGCAAGGGTAGAAGTGTGGGAGCTAGAAATAATGTTCAATAAAACAGAATCACTGAGTTTCTTTAAATGGCCATTTCAACTTGATATTTTTGGAGATCCAATTAAATCATCCCTATGATACGGAGATCCAACTTAAGACAATCTCAGTGACACATAGTACACCTTACCACTTTCCAAAATAAAACGGACCCTTCAACCCCGGAAATCATGTGACGTCACAAAGAAGAAAGATTAGTGCAAGAATCGATTTTACTTTGCAAAAGTCTACACGTTACATTATAATATGAATCAATCCAATTTTCCATTTTTAGATTGTTTTTCTGAAACTTACCGATTCTGTAATATCGATCCAGTTTTTCCCATAGAGTTTCACCATCTGGCCTAGGAAGATTTATACTTTTAAGTGGTTCGTAAACTGAGCCTAAAGGAGAAAAAAATTAAATCATAAAAAATGCAAGGGGAAAAAAAAGGTACAATATTTTTCTTTGTAGGTAATAATTGAGCATTCCAACTTCATGTAAGCGAAGTCAGAAACAACAATTCGTCCTTTTATTACATTTTACCATTTGCACACAACTAAGCACAGAGGTAGTAGAGAGAATTTTTTTTGCAGCAGTACAAGTAGTGTACTGCTGACTTTTGACGAATTAAAGGAGATCCTCAAAACATTATTTCTGCGAAAAGGTGTGGTGGAATAACCAACGCCTGTCATGAAATAGCAGAGAAAATGGATTTCAGTTAATTACTTGGGGTGAAACGTAAGTGCTAAATGCTTTAGTTAACTAACAATATTCAGGGCATCAGAAGACTCAGTTGTCAGGCACAGAGTACACTTCGTTTTTGCTTTTGTTGTTTCGTTCTTAGCTTATCCTTCTCTGTTGAATTAAATGCCGCCCCCTCATGTCCTCCCACTCAATGCTTTGGTACTTCAAATGAGTGCCGTGTACAGGTAGAAGCATGGTTTCAGACCAAACGTAAGGCTCTCTACCGGGGGCGCCAGCAGTTCGACAATCCGGATTTCAACATTTTAACCAGGCGAGGAGGAGGTGCAGATGAACACTAAACGCACGGGTATTCGGTCAGTTTTGCTGCCACTCCGGTAATTCATCGTTACATCTGCAGTAACCAACTCACTACCGGTGCACAATGCATCTTATAAACCGCTTAATAAATCCCTGCAAGTAAACCACACAGTACAATCCCATTCTGACCTCATGTCCAAGTACATCCTCAATAATCTTTTTCTCAATGACATGAATCTGCTTGAAGCTAGCAGGTACAACCACAATAAGCTAGCAGGTACAGTCACAATAAGCTAGCAGGTACAACCACAATAATATTTTCCTCAAGTACATGAATCTGCTTGAAGCTAGCAGGTACAACCACAATAAGCTAGCAGGTACATACACAATAATCTTTTCCGAGATTACATGAACCTGCTTGAAGCTAGCCAGTACAACCACAATAATCTTTACCTCGATTACATGAATCCGCTTGAAGCTAGCCAGTACATCCACAATCTTTTCCTTAATGATATGAATCTGCTTGTAGCTAGCAGGTACAGTCACAATAAGCTAGCAGGTACAACCACAATAATATTTTCCTCAAGTACATGAATCTGCTTGAAGCTAGCAGGTACAACCACAATAAGCTAGCCGGTACATACACAATAATCTTTTCCTCGATTACATGAACCTGCTTGAAGCTAGTCAGTACAACCACAATAAGCTAGCTGGAACAATCACAATGTTTTTTACCTCATTCATATGAATCTTCTTGAAACTAGCCAGTACAACCACAATAATCTTTTCCTCGATGACATGAACCTGCTTGAAGCAATGCAATACAATCGCAATATTTTTTTCCTCAATGACATGAATACAATCACAATATTTTTTTCATCAATGACATGAATCTGCTTGAAGCTAGCCAGTACATCCTCAATATTCTTTTCCTCAATGACCTGGATCTGCTTGAAGCTAGCCAGTACATCCACAATCTTTTCCTTAATGATATGAATCTGCTTGAAGCTAGCAGGTACAGTCACAATAAGCTAGCCAGTACAACCAGCATAATCTTTTTCTCAAGTACATGAATCTGCTTGAAGCTAGCAGGTACAACCACAATAAGCTAGCCGGTACATCCACAATAATTTTTTCCTCGATTACATAAATCTGCATGAAGCTAGCCAGTACATCCACAATAATCTTTTCCTTAATTATATGAATCTGCTTGAAGCTAGCAGGTACAGTCACAATAAGCTAGCCAGTACAACCACAATAATCTTTTCCTCGATGGCATGAATCTGCTTGAAGCTAGCAATGTGAAGCACTGGCAATCTTCTCAATAATCATGCAACCTGTTGCCAAGGAGTTGTATTTATGCAGTGCATACCATCGCAAGCTATTTCTGTGCCTCTTTTTTGTATTCCTGTCATTTACATTCAAACAAGTCTCTCATGCGACTCTCTCAGGACATTGCAACAAGTGTTTTCTCCACTCCCACTCATGTCATTTCATGGTTACTACATGTGAGAGTCTAGCCTCCTGAATGACTTGTCTACAGTTAATTCAGCACAATTCTAACAGAATCATTTAGCAAAACGCTTAGTCTAAGACAGTGGGATCACTACTGGCTACTGCGTGACAAGTGCACCATCCCACTCAGAACACTCGATGACTGCTGTTAAAGGATCTACTCATTGCAATACATATTCCCTGGCCATTTCCTTAAGCCGCTCTAACTTTTGCCAGGTGTCACACAATTTCGAACACAGCATCTAATTTGGATAAAAGGATCTGTGCAACATGCTTACAACAACTCGTACCATGGACCATACTTTGCACTGGAGCCGATTTATGATGCTTTTTGTCACTTAATGCCCTAGTGCTACTTTACTTTCAATGCCCATGTAATTGTTACCCTCAGGTAGTGCTAATGTACATCTAAGCCAAAACAATTTAAAAATAAATGGAAAAAATTGCTCTGGAACGATTTTTTCAGCTTACATAATTATGAATGAAGAAACATAGCAGGTCTTGTTTTGTCCTCCTCCAAAACGCTGGCTGCATAATTTGTCTCACAATAAACCCGTGCCAGATGCATCTAGAATAGACGTCTTTTTAGTGGACAAAGGATTAATTAAGAACGTTAAGCGAGAGGAACATCTGCCAGCCCATCTATCTGATCATTCGGCGGTTAGTATGATGCTACAATTAGCAAAGCTCTAGACAACCCAAAGATGGACGTTAGATCGTACTCTTTTTTTTAGAACAACAAACTCTGGACAAATTGAGAATGGAAACAAATAAATACTTCCTAATAAATGATAATGCTGCTCCCTTTCAGACAATTTGGGATGCATATAAAGTAGTTGTTGGGGGGATTTTGTCTAGCGTGGCCATTTTTAAGAATAAAAATACAAAGAATAGAATTAATTAGTTAGAAGCTGAAATACAGGAACAATATAGTATACTGGAGGGTGAAGATTCTGGACCAAACAAAGAGAAAATTGAGGGGGAGATAAAAGAGAAAAAGAATGAACTAATAAACATTTTAGAGGTTAGAATACAAAATAAATGGTAAGCTACTAAGCTCTCGCATTACGAATATGGAGACGGTAGTTAGAAACTTTTAGCTTGGAAATTAAAGATGAAACAAAATAGAAACAAGATCGTAGCTAGTGAAGTGAGGATCAGGTCAATGTAATCACAAACGTCTTCCAAAATCTATATACAGAGGAGGTACAGATACCAGATACCAGATTAACAAATTAATTGCTATTTAGAGAAATCAGAAATTCCAATGCTGCAAGAAGAACAAAGAGAAGGACTAAATTCTGAGATAACCATAGAAGAAGTACTGGAGGCGATTTGAAATAAAGAAAAGGCAAGTAGCAGGTCCAGATGCGCTTCCAAAGGAGCTGTATATGGCCCTAAAAGAAGTTTTGTCCCCCATACTAAGATGTTAAATAAAATCTTTCTAGAATGACAGGCTTTACCAAAATCATGGACTGAGGCCATAATTAGTGTAATATGGAAGCCAAGGAAGGACCCGAAGTGCTGCAAATCATACAGGCCGATTTCACTATTAAGCTCCGATTATAAAATATATACTCAGATACTAGCTAGACAATTGAGTAAGGTGATAGGTTGTTTGGTACACACAAGGATCAGAAAGGCTTTATAAGAGGTAGATATTTGCATGAGCTGACCCATGATTTCATTGGACCAATAGATATAGCCACGGAAGAAGAAAATTCCCCTCTCAATACTAACCTTGGATGCAGCGAAAGCTTTTGATCGAGTCCACCCGTTTCTTTTACATAAAGTTATTAGCTATTATGGGTTAGGGGAAAGTTTCTCAAAAGTATTGGAGTTGTATGTATAAAAGAGTCATACTGCAAACATTTTGGCTAACTGAAATTTGACAAGAGAGATAGATATTAAAGAGGCGCATGGCAGGGATGCCCACTCTCATCGCTGGTTTTTAACTTAAACATAGAACCTCTGGCAAATGTAATCAAACCTTCCAAGAGATTATCCCTTTTCAGTATAAAGGATGGCAGAAAAAAGTGCCATTGTACACCGATGACCAAATGATCTTTACGAGTGAACGAGCAGCCACACTTTCAAAGAGTAAAGATCTATTGGAGACATTTAGGAAGTTTCAGGTATCAAATTAACCACCAAAAAAAAGAAATTATGGAATGGAATTCTTCAACACACAATTTCCAGTAAAAGGGCAGGATAAGATATCTTGGAGTACTAATGACAGATGAGAGAGCTGCTGAAAGGATGGGCTGGTTTACCATTATCCTTCATAGGGAGATCGAATGCAGTTAAAATGTCAATACTTCCCAAATTTACCTATATCTTTAATACCATACCACTAGAATTTAAATCTGAATGGATCACAAAGGCACAGGGAGAACTGAATAGTTTATCTGGGCAGCCAGGGGGGCGAGCATTGCATGGAAAAAGCTGAGAAGGAGAAAAGAGCATGGAGGAATTGAAAGTCCGGACCTCCTACTTTATTGTCGAGCATTCCAATTCAAACACGTTAGAGCTACTCCTTAAGGAATATCCGGTATATACATTACAACAGCAGGCAGTGACAGAAGAAAGTCACTTTCTCTACAAATTTGGGCATCCCAAATATTTTAAAAAGATAAAGCTTAAGACGTTACTATCCGCTTGTAAATTATTTTATCAAATTAGGAAAATCTTAAAGATTCCAAACTACAGTGCCCCAATCTGGGAATCTCCAGGAACTCCAACATGTCTTAAAGACAAACTTTCGATCCCCCTGAAAGAGGCAGGCGGAGTAAAGTGGGGACAGTTGGTAGAAGAAGGAACCTTAATAGGCTAGGAATTACTGTTATTGAGTGTTGGAAGCAACATGACAAAGTTTAAATACTACCAACTGGCAAGTTGGGTAAAGGAACTGAAAAAAGAAGAGGCGAGCAACAGTGATCTAGAGGAGGAGTTACTGAGCGTTCCATTTAAGAAAGAAGTGTCCAAATGGTACAGGTCTAGGATGCGAGCTGGAGAAGAGGACTTTACACTGCCAATAGAGCTTTGGGGGAAGAGACCTGCCAACGCAGGACATACAACGTCTATGGCAAGTATCTATGGCTACACTATTGTACATAACAAAATGTGCACCGCTCAAAAAAATCCATTTCTTCACATTACATAGAGCATACTGGACACCGAAAAACCTAACTAAGATGAACAGTCGGGAAGAGTAGGTTTGCCCAAAATGTGGAGAAGACAGAGCAAAAGACATCCATGTGTTTTGGCAGTGCCCAGTTTTGGTCAAATGAGGGTAAGGTCCGAAACAAGGTGATGTGCCGAGATGTTGAGGTAAGCGCAGAATTAATTATCTTTGAGATCTGTAGAGAATCAAATGGGGATGTTAGGACACTGAACTTAAACAATAGACAAAAAAGACTATTTGTATTGGTCTTACTTGCCAGACGGAAGATATGTATACAATGGATACAAGAGAGTCCCCCCTAAGCTACATCAATCGTTATCATCACTGCAGAGGATAAATAAATTAAACTGCAGTAGAGGGCAGAATGAAAGAACTGATTTCTGGGATTTATGGAACTGGAATAGAGTCAAGGAAATACTTAGGTATGGGGTCCTGGAGAGGAAGGGGAGATGTCCAATGATTACTACTAAGACAATAAGACATGAACCAGGAGATCTGTCTGTGGAGTTTCTATGAGCAGAGTTTCTCACTGGAATCGGATCAAGAAAAATGGGCCCTCATTTAAAAGGTGCAGTTAGCTTAACCTCAATTTGGGAGGTGATCGGTATAACTTGAGAAACAGGGATCCTACGATTTTCTTACCCACTTATTGCACAATGAGGACAAAAAAAGAAAATAAGCACATAACAGTGGTGCAGCAGGACATTTTTCTTTATCATCTTTTTCATACCTCAATCAGTTTTGCTACAGACATCACTCTTTCCTCTGAATTGCCTTAAGACATTTCACATAGCCCTAGAAATCTCATATGCATTCAATAAGCTTATCTCACATTTATGCACTTTACAAAAAGTCCCTTGGTTCAAAACACATAAAAGAAGGGTGAGACAATATCACTGTGCCATGACCAGCCAACCACCACCCAAGACCTACCACCCTGAATATTTTACAAAAGCATAGCCAAGATTAGACCAGCCAACGCACAAAAACACAAGCAATCCACCTCTATTCGTAGCCTCTTATGCCACGATGGGGAGGGATATTCATAATATTTTATTAGTCTAATTAATTTTCAACAATCAAAAAGAAGGTCTTCATAGTTATCCTTGTATTATTTTTATCCTATTGTACATATTTTAATAATATCAAAAATTGATTAAACCGGAGCACAAAACTCCCTGGCGAGAAGTCTGATATTTAGATTTATTTATTTATTTATTTATTTTAAATCCAAGCCAATTTTTACTGAGCTTCGAGTAAGCACATATAGCTCCAGACATGTCTAATGCATTGTTAATTTCCACCTTACTGAAGGGCAGCATATATGCAGCTTAGTCATGCTCAAGCTCAATATTTGCTTCTGGGTTAGATGTACTTTGGTTACAAGACTGACTCACGTTGTTTTATTTGAATCTGCCCTATCTTGGGTTGATTGACAAATAAATGAACTTCGAGCATTAAGATTTAAATATCGGCTTTTAGCAAAAGCCTTAGTATTGAAAGAGCAGAGAGTTCTGAAAATGTTCTTCCTGTAGCAAACCCCTGGTAGATGGTAAATATTGGGTTACTAACCTTGTATTCTGCGTCCAATAGGACAAATACTGCATTTGAAAAGGTAGAGAGATTACTTTTTTTTATGAAAATACATTTACAATGAAGAGTAAGTTTACAGATGTATCCCCATAATGCTGTTGTCTTTTCTCTCGCTCATATTTCGGGCATTAGCGAACATGGAGAACATTCTGTTGTCAGGATTTGGGGTCAGATGTACGACCATGTCATATAGCGACACGCAAATTGCGCTCAATTGCGAGTCGCAATTTGCAAGTCGCTAACTGCCATGTACAACAGTGTCTGAGACACTGTTAGCAATTCCTAATAGACTTACAAATTGCATGCCTCATGCATATTAATGAGGCACTCGCAATTTGCGACCCAATTAAGAATGGCTGACCCTCCCAGGTATGGAGGCCTGTTGCGCTCAGCAGACCTCCATGTCTGGGACTGCTTTTAAATGAGGCAGTTTTTTTTTTGTTTTTTTTTTTATTTAAATGCAGCCCATTTTCCTTAAAGGAAAACGGGATGCTTTGGAATTTTTTTTTTTTTTTTTAAATGAAACGTTTTTGTTTAATTTTTTAAAGGCAGGTAGTCATCCCTGGGACCACTGCCTGCCCCTAAAAAATATTTTCCCCTGCATTCGCAAAGTGGAAGGTGTCCCCTCAGGACCCCTTCCCATTTGCGAGTGATTTACCACCCTCTTGAAGAGGGCGGTAAATTGTGAGTGTTTTGCGACTGCAATTGCGTTCGCAAAACATTCTTACATAGGCCACTGACTTGCTATTAGGAAGGGACGCCCTTGGAACACCCCTTCCTAATAGCGACTCGCAAATAGGGTTTGTACATTGCCCTATTAAATTTTGCATGCGCAAACGGGTCGCAAACCCATTTGCGCATGCAAAATAGGGTCGTCCATCAGGTCCTTGGTGAGGTACAGATTGCCCAGTCATTGTGTACAGCAGAGCTTTAAGTGGGCCGGGTCTCACCAGTGCTGAGCACCAGCAGTTTTTTAAAGGGGGGCTCGAAACGGGTCTCTATCGGGCCCTGTTTTGTGCCCTGGCACAGGTGGTCCGTTTTTTTCCTGGACTGCAGTGACAGCAGGCACATCGATGAGCGCTGCGAGCACTGCTCACTTCTCACTAGTGGAGAAGTTACAGCATGACGTCATGCCAGGTGAGCATTGATGGGGAAGGGAAATCCTTTAAAGAGTCATTTTCTCTCTGGATTTCCCTTCTCTTTTTGAAACTCAGGAGCAGCAAAATTGTTGTGTTGTCACCAGGGCTTTAAGTGGAAGCTTTTTCAATATTATATACAAGCCATAGTTGCTGCTTATTTATCTTATGCAACTAGCAACCATTGACAAAGCCAATAATCCTGACTGGTGGTAGGTATTATGTTACTTGTTGTATCATATATGGAAGAAATAGCAAAATACAAGTCGGGCGACACACTATGCTAAACACACATTTTTAGGTCTCGCCTACGCAGCGAGACCTTTAGTATTTGATTCAGTTTTTGGCCCAAAAACGTGCACGCGTTGCATTGCTTTCAATGGCAAAGCGTGCACGTTTGGCAATTCCCTTGCGGGAGCCAGCTTTGAAACCATCTGTTTGTAATTAACAGATGGTTCCTGCTCGTTCAAGCAAGGGAAACAGGCACAGGCTCCCTCCTCTCTCCCCTCCCCCTGCTGCTTCCTCCTCTTTCAGCGCTTTACTTTCAGCGCGCGCGCGCTTGTTTCTTTTGGCAAAGTGGAACACCCTACTCACAAGATAAGAGAGCATATCTGTTGATACACCCTTGTTAGCACGTGCACCCTCTCTTACACCCTCTCTTACAAGATGTATGGGATTCTCTGGAACTATGAATGCTTTATCTTTACTATTTATTTTTTTATTTATTATGTAAAGTAAAATACCTTCACCCAGCAACCACAACACGGTCAGTGTGTCAAACAGCAGATAGCACTCTTATGATGCGAGGTCTTAAGAGTCATCCCTCAATTGCTCCAACCACAAGGTGGCCGCGGTGTCTCTCGGTTGACTCGCTACACCGCCCACGTAGTCTCCGAAGTGGTGTGTGCGCGCGCTGTGCTCCCAATGGGCGCATGTGCACAGGCCCCTCTCCCCGCCGAGCAGCGCGCATACGTGAGGGAGCTGCACAGCTGCGGGACTGGAGCGCTAACGGGAGTGAGACAGTTGGACGGAGACGGGGGTCGTCTGGGGTCTGAGCCGTGGGTGACAGTAAGTACTGGGCACATGCTCTGGGCATGCAACCTGCACAACCCTTACCACACAGCCTGGTAACTGCCCGTGATTCTGTGCCCTCGCCTTTTACACTAGCCATCAAGCTTGCCCACTGACCATAAGCCCCGACACACGCCCTGCTCACTGAACCTGTGCACGCTCTGTCTGCCCATGCACACTGCCTATACACACCCCTTGCACCACGAGCTCTTGCTGGCTTCTCGATGTGCGAGTCTGTGGGAAGGCAGCTGTCAAACTGATTGTGCACAAGCAGTCTGCTCATTCATCTCAAGTCTGTGCACGCGGAGTGCAAGCCTTTCCTGTGAACCACCACTATGTTCCCGTTTACACATGTGCACGTTGATCCCTTGCATGCAAACTGAGCGTGTGCTCGTGCCCACCCTGTTCGCACAACCTTCACGCTGGGGAACTGCATACATCCTGCACACGGACTCCTTGCACACGCCTGCAAAATGTCCCTGAGGATACAGACTCAGGCACAACCATCAGACGCTGTTTTTATGAGCTATGCAGAGCCAGTACACTAAGAATGCTGACCCTGCTGCCCACAAACTGCACAGCACTATCTACCAACTATCTCTACCAACAGCCAATCAGATCCCAGCATGAGATCTGTCAGATCCGCAGAGGATTAACGCCCCTAGATATTTATATTTGTCTTTTCGTAAATAACTCAAAAATTACTGAAGGGATTTACACCAAATTACAACAAGCATTGGCATAGCCAATAGGTCTCGCTTTTTGAATTTTATTTAGTTATGCAGCACAATATCCTTGGTGCAACAACATCAACTGTTGCATGGCTAAACACTTATAAGGTCCCAAAGGCGAGACCTATTGGCTATGCCAGTGCTTGTTAGCTATACTTTGGAACTTCGATTGACTTCATATTTCCCAGACTATTGTACTTGGGGAGTTTATGCTGGCATCTCTATCAGAGTGTGGGAAGAGGGAACATCAAACACTCAGGATAGGGGATTCTCTGTGCTTAGAACTATGAAGGAAATCCAGGACACATGTGAAAGGGGTGGTGTAATTACAAATGGTTAAAGTCAATGTTCTCGACCTCACAGAACCTACTTGCAGCTTGGAATTATGGGAAATTTCCATAAGGAACTTTGTAGTCCTGATGAAGTTGGTGACGTGTCCAATTAAATGTATTGCAGGTCTGCAGAGAGGGGCTGGGACAGTTCCAACAACAGTATACTACCCTGGCTTCAGAATAAGATGTGCTTGTGTATTATTTTCGCCTGCTACGAGCAGAGGGGGAGAAGAGGATCCCAATCTTCCAAATAGTCTTCGAAATTGGCATACACTAACATCTCCAAAACATTTTATCGACATCACCAAAAGTGAGTTTTGTCAAATGACTGTGCCATGCGAGCAGAGACTTTGGCCTTGCTGAGAGCTTTCTCTTGCCGGCCACATTTGCGGAAAGGCCAGGCTCTCTGAACCATGGTGGAAGGTTTAAAGAGACGGATTAGTGGAGACTGAAAAGACCTGCCAGGTACTCGAGATGAGTTACGCTAGGTACCCCTCCCCCCCACCCACCCGTCCCATTTTGGTTTGAGAAGTCAAAAAAACACAATATTACAACTACAAATCTTTATTCACTATTCTAAAGTAACACAATCTAAGCAACTATTGCAGACATAATAAAAGCATTAGGCAAATGATAAAAAAAATACAATAAAGCCGAACACCAATCTAACAAAATATTGAGTTATTTTCTAGAGTTGGGAGAACAAGCATTGGCAAAGTCAAAAGACCTTTTAGTCATGTCTACAGCAGCATGACTGTTGTTCAGCATGGATAAAAGTTAGTATGTGATGTAGAGTGACGGCCAGGAGAGTGGTGTAGAGAAGAGTGGAGTAGAATGGCGAGGTGTAGAGAGGCATATACTGGAGTGGCATAGAGTGGAGTGGCATAGAGGGGAATAGAATGTCATGAGTAGAGTGGTATGGAGTACACTAGTGTAGGTTGGCGTGGGAAAGAGTGGCGTGGGAAAGAGTGGCGTGGGAAAGAGTGGCGTGGGAAAGAGTAGCATGGGGTGCAGTAGAGTGAGGTGGAGTGGAGTGAGAAGAGTTGAGTAAGATCGAGTTGAGTGGACAGAGGGACACAAAGTGGCATGGACTGGAGTAGCGTGGCATGGACTGATGTGGCCTAGAATGGAGGAGAGTGGCCCAGAGTGAAACGGAGTTGAATGGAGTATTGTAGATTGGAGTAGGGTAGTGTAGAGTTTAGTGGCCTAAGAAGGAGTGGTGTTGCATAGAGCAGCGTGGCTTAGAGTGGCGCGAGGTGGAGTGGCACAGACAGGATTAGAGTGCAATGGCATGGAGTAGACTTGAGTACAGTCGCGCAGAGTGGAGATGTGTAGAATCAAGTGGAGTGGTGTAGAGTAGACGGGCATAGAGTGGAGAAGGATGGAGTAAAGTGGCATAGAATGGAATGAAGTAGTGTAGAGTAGTGTGGAGTAGGGTGAGGTATTGAAGATGGGTGGAGAGTGGTGAGGAGGAGAGTGGTGAGGAGGAGAGTGGGGCAGCGGAGAGCGCAGTGGCGGAGAGCGCAGTGGCGGAGAGCGCAGTGGCGGAGAGCGCAGTGGCGGAGAGCGGAATGGAGTAGAGAGAGTTACCTGTGGCCCAGAGTAGAGTGGCCCAGAGTAGAGTGGCCCAGACTAGCGTGGCACAGACTAGCGTGGCACAGACTAGCGTGGCACAGACTAGCGTGGCACAGACTAGCGTGGCACAGACTAGCGTGGCCCTAGGCACAGACTAGCGTGGCCCTAGGCACGGACTAGCGTGGCCCTAGGCACGGACTAGCGTGGCCCTAGGCACGGACTAGCGTGGCCCTAGGCACGGACTAGCGTGGCCCTAGGCACGGACTAGCGTGGCCCTAGGCACGGACTAGCGTGGCCCTAGGCACGGACTAGCGTGGCCCTAGGCACGGACTAGCGTGGCCCTAGGCACGGACTAGCGTGGCCCTAGGCACGGACTAGAGTGGCCCTAGGCACGGACTAGAGTGGCCCTAGGCACGGACTAGAGTGGCCCTAGGCACGGACTAGAGTGGCCCTAGGCACGGACTAGAGTGGCCCTAGGCACGGACTAGAGTGGCCCTAGGCACGGACTAGAGTGGCCCTAGGCACGGACTAGAGTGGCCCTAGGCACGGACTAGAGTGGCCCTAGGCACGGACTAGAGTGGCCCTAGGCACGGACTAGAGAGGCCCTAGGCACGGACTAGAGAGGCCCTAGGCACGGACTAGAGAGGCCCTAGGCACGGACTAGAGAGGCCCTAGGCACGGACTAGAGAGGCCCTAGGCACGGACTAGAGAGGCCCTAGGCACGGACTAGAGAGGCCCTAGGCACGGACTAGAGAGGCCCTAGGCACGGACTAGAGAGGCCCTAGGCACGGACTAGAGAGGCCCTAGGCACGGACTAGAGTGGCCCTAGGCACGGACTAGAGTGGCCCTAGGCACGGACTAGAGTGGCCCTAGGCACGGACTAGAGTGGCCCTAGGCACGGACTAGAGTGGCCCTAGGCACGGACTAGAGTGGCCCTAGGCACGGACTAGAGTGGCCCTAGGCACGGACTAGAGTGGCCCTAGGCACGGACTAGAGTGGCCCTTGGCGACGTTTTGGGTGGAATAGGGACAGGCCATTAAAGAAAATAGTGCTCACTGGCGTGGGAAAGAGTGGCGTGGGAAAGAGTGACGTGGGAAAGAGTGACATGGGGTGCAGTAGAGTGAGGTGGAGTGAAGTGAGAAGAGTGGAGTAACATCGAGTTGAGTGGACAGAGGGACACAAAGTGGCATGGACTGGAGTAGCGTGGCATGGACTGATGTGGCCTAGAATGGAGGAGAGTGGCCCAGAGTGGAACGGAGTTGAATGGAGCATTGTAGATTGGAGTAGGGTAGTGTAGAGTTGAGTGGCCTAAGAAGGAGTGGTGTTGCATAGAGCAGCGTGGCTTAGAGCGGCGCGAGGTGGAGTGGCACAGAGAGGATTAGAGTGCAATGGCATGGAGTAGACTTGAGTACAGTCGCGCAGAGTGGAGATGTGTAGAATCAAGTGGAGTGGTGGAGAGTAGACTGGCATAGAGTGGAGTAAAGTGGCATAGAATGGAATGCAATAGTGTAGAGTAGTGTGGAGTAGGGTGAGGTATCGAAGAGGGGTGGAGAGTGGTGAGGAGGAGAGTGGTGAGGAGGAGAGTGGTGAGGAGGAGAGTGGTGAGGAGGAGAGTGGTGAGGAGGAGAGTGGTGTGGAGGAGAGTGGTGTGGAGGAGAGTGGGGTGGAGGAGAGTGGGGTGGAGCAGAGTGGGGTGGAGGAGAGTGGGGTGGAGGAGAGTGGGGTGGAGGAGAGTGGGGTGGAGGAGAGTGGGGTGGAGGAGAGTGGGGTGGAGGAGAGTGGGGTGGAGGAGAGTGGGGCGGAGGAGAGTGGGGCGGAGGAGAGTGGGGCGGCGGAGAGTGGGGCGGCGGAGAGTGGGGCGGCGGAGAGTGGGGCGGCGGAGAGTGGGGCGGCGGCGAGCGCGGTGGCGGAGCGCGGTGGCGGAGAGCGCGGTGGCGGAGAGTGAGGCGGCGGAGAGCGCGGGGGCGGAGAGCGCGGGGGCGGAGAGCGCGGGGGCGGAGAGCGCGGGGGCGGAGAGCGCAGTGGCGGAGAGCGCAGTGGCAGAGAGCGGAATGCAGTAGAGTTACCTGTGGCCCAGAATAGAGTGGCCCAGAGTAGCGTGGCACGGACTAGCGTGGCACGGACTAGCGTGGCATGTGGCACCGACTAGCGTGGCCCGTGGCCCGGACTAGCGTGGCCCGGACTAGCGTGGCCCTTGGCACGGACTAGAGTGGCCCTTGGCACGGACTAGAGTGGCCCTTGGCACGGACTAGAGTGGCCCTTGGCACGGACTAGAGTGGCCCTTGGCACGGACTAGAGTGGCCCTTGGCGACGTTTTGGGTGGAATAGGGACAGGCCATTAAAGAAAATAGTGCTGACTAGATAAAGCAGACCGTGTCATACCACAAGTAAAAAGTCCAGTCGTTATGGGAGGTTACAAATGCAGACAAGGTCGTACCAAGGAGGGAGTAGTAAGCCTATTCACAAATGAAAAGCAACGATTCTGAAAGGATTGTAACAGGCGCCATTGAAAAGATGGACGGAAATGGGCAATCCTCAATACAGTATGCATCGCAGAGCAGCACATGCGCTGCCCAGGCTTGACCTAAAAAACAGACAGCAAACCGATTATCGATTTGCCAACAGATGTGCACACCTGCGATGAATACTAAAACACACAGTTAAATAGGTAGCACAATATAGACAGAGAAAATGTTGAGTCTCTCTCCATCCTTAAAGGGTTAATAGGTGAGAAATCTGCATATACTCAAACCCTTCTCACATCTTGAGCTGCACATCTTGTACACAAGTCACATACACCACTTAATATGCATACTACTAGCCCCACCAACATCCACCCCTGCAGTAATTTGCAGGCCTGGTTCAGCACACGCGCAAGAAGTAGGGGCGAGGGGAGCACTGCATAAAGTGGAAAGTACTGGAGATAACCAAGATTAGTGCCATCACCTACTCTGCCATCTCGTAGAAATAGCCCTTCTTACATTCAACGGCCCATCAGCTACTCTTGGGACTGAATGCTGAAACCATTGAACCCTCTGAGGGACATCCAACGACACTCAACAAATAGAAGCACCAAGAGAGTGGTGTCCAATAAAGCTCCAACGGAGTACGATCCATTCCAGGTTTTCAAAGTAACCGCTGTATAAATAAGGTAATATGGTTATGGGTGATCTTGAGATGGGCCATGCACTCATTTAGGACACCTAATCTATCCAAAGTGTCTGCAAGGGACATTGCAAAACACAGTAAGGGAATCACTAATTATAGTGCACAATTTCTCAGAAGTCCTTATTTCAGTGATATCCTCCCACTCATCAAATTCATGATCGAGGTTGGGCAATGCTTAGTCACAATCCTAACTTATTAAATGAAGACAACAGTTTCACAAAACTATAATTATTTTGCTCTGAAGTAGTTATCAACAAAACATGTGTCAGCCTGATTTTGTGTGAAATTGTAAATACACAATATTCAGAACATTAGGATTGTGAACTGAAACAGAAACGTTATATTCACACTGAAATAAGTATCAAATAAAGAAAGTCTTTGAAATATGGATTTTTGTGAAATTGTGTACTAGGTTTGTTGCCTCTCAAATTATTATGCAAATGCGTTACACATAGATTTGTGGTATTGACGTTATTTTAAGTGGATATCCTGAAAACTTTTGACTTTTATGGATTTTTATATAGCGAAAACTTGACCTGAAGGTATCGGGTATCAGAGCGCTTTACATAGCACCAGTTGTGTTACATGAGGACATATTCATTTTTGTTAGGCACAGGGAGATTAAGTGATTTGCCCAGAATCACAGGTTCAGCGTCATTGCCGAGACTCGAACCCGGTTCCCCAGATTCGAGGTCGACCGCCCTAGCCTAGGCCAACTCCTCTCCCCGATTCAATCTCTAGGATGGAGGACCTAGGTTGGAAACGGCTGTTCCAACACAACACTGTGTTTAGAAGAAGATAATATTGTGCTGGAATTAGATACATTATTTTAGCAGTAAAATACTTTAACAATCAAGAGTCTGTCCGTCCAATCATTTATGTGAAAACGGGGTCAGCCTGTGAGATATAAAGGCTACATATTGTGCCCAAATGAGCCTGGTGCTACCGTTACAAGACAGAAGCAGATGTACACATTGATGGTAAGAGCTCTGTGTGGGGAGGAGAGAAGCAGAAGTGTAATTCACTGTTGCAGAGGGAATGAGAAAGTGAGACCTAGAGGGGAGTGGAAAGAGAAGCTTATTTAGGATGATTACCTAGGGGGCACAGGCTTTGCACAGCAACAAACAAACGACTGCCGGCAATAGACTGCCGCCCCTTGGATAACAAAGCCAATATTATAGTGTACAACCATTTTAAGGAGCCTAGCCAAGCAGCACCACGTGGCTCTATAATACAGTATAACAACACCGATGGGACTTTAATGAGATAACTGATTTAGCTGTGTAATTACCCACAGTAATTTACAAGGACCTTAAGATGCTGCAGCAGGCAGCCTTTCGAATCTAAAATGACAGCTCTTG
The DNA here is from genome assembly GCF_964204655.1 of Triturus cristatus. Taxonomy (NCBI): domain Eukaryota; kingdom Metazoa; phylum Chordata; class Amphibia; order Caudata; family Salamandridae; genus Triturus; species Triturus cristatus. The sequence goes on along the minus strand of NC_140595.1, from coordinate 461,604,466 downwards.
TTGGTGCATATACAAAAAAAAGAAATTCAGTTCAAGATGCCTCCATATTTTAGATCGATGGGTAGATTACACACACAACAGACCTCCTTTTAATTTTCTTACAGGCCATTTTGCTTGTTGGATGACATTGCATATTTGCTTCAGCTGAAAGAGAACTAAGCTTGCTGCAAGAGTAACAGAATATCGACAAGCATTTACATGAATGTGAAATCTATTGTTAATGCCTTATTCGTAATTGCTTTCAATGTTAAAGACGCAGTTGAGAGCAGTCATGTGCACCTAAGCACAGGTATAGGTAGCGAATGAGTGAGTTAGCTCATGAATATACAACACACCACTGATTAAATGGCCTATGGGTTCCGACTAACAAGGGACATAAAAAAAAACTTGAGACAGGCCGTGAATGACACAGGGAAAATTCTTAATCTTTTTTCTAAATGAGGTATACCAATTTTACATTCTTATGCACACTGGCATGGAATACCAAAGTTGGACACGCAACACTTAAAACGGCCTCCTTTTTTAAGTTTCCAATTTAGAGCCCCATCACGACGCCGATCAGTGGAGCCTCCGACCAGCATTGTGTCGGACAGGGAGTCCACGGTCCCACTTCCTAAATTAGGATACAACCGTCTTCACGGCGGTCAGAAAGTAAATCTTTCCTACTGCGGATTGTGCTGCAGCACAATCCGCAAGCAGCACAAGCCACAATTGGAAATAAACACTTTTTAAACAACCATGCACCGTGTGGCAGGCACCATGTGGTGCCTGCCACGCAATGCATGATTGTTTGGGGGGAGGGGGGGGGCCACCACAGGTGCCCAGCCTCATAGCGGAGGCCGTGAGGGTTAGGGGCCCTGCTAGGGGCCCCCACAGTCAGTTTCCGACAGCCTTTCTATGGCGATCGGACGGCCCTAGAAAGTGTCGAAAAAGTAAATTGCAATCCCCACGGCAGTGCCCGAGTAGGCAACGCCTCCATTTTGGGGATTACGATCCGCCCTCCACCTCGACAGGATCCTGGAGCCTGTTGGAGGTGGAGAGGATTCCCCCCGCAGGCATCTGTTGGACCGCCTGTATCATAATATGGTGGTCGGACTGATGCCTCAGATGGTCTTTCGCCCAACATCGCAATGGGGCCCTTAGAGTGGCAGGAGCTTTGAAGAGAGTGACAGAAGTGATGACAAGGGGTGTGTGCAACTACCACATTCTTAATCACACTGGGAACGTATGCTGCAAGATTTGGGGGATCAGACCAGCCATTAAACCTAATGTTTTAAAGCTACTGAAAGGCAATCTAAGAGCTTTGAGAAGCAAATCGAAAACAAATAATGTAGGGCAATTAAAGCAGACTAAAGGGATACAAGGCAGACCAAATTGTAAGAATTTGGAGTAGTCACTTCTTCAATGTACTACAGCCACCTACAACAGCGGGGAGACATCTAAAAGGATAAATAAGAGAAAGATTTGAAGCAGACACACATTAAACCAATTATGATTAAATTACTATCTTGACCAGGTAAGCGTCAGGGTACTTTAAGGCTACCATTAAGTATGCCACTCCCTTTGACGATAGTACTGAAAGGAGTGATATGAGACAAATAATTAAATGTTACATGCAGCTGACGAAAAGTGCATTTTTGAGATGTAAAAAAGCCTTTCGTGCATGCCAATGGAAGCACTTCTTGGAAGGTAGAATCAAACACCAACCAGGCTTGAGCCTCAAGTCAGAGAGTAAAACTCCTCAGGGTGGAGCCAAAGCCCATGCTCTGTAGAGTTTATAATTTAAGTCGGATTATCAGGCTTTGAAAAGATAAAGGAAAACGTTTTGGATCACCTACATTCAGTTGCTGGTGAGCTGCAAGATATACCACAACCTGGTGACAATTGAAAGGGAAAAAAAGTAACCCTATCCAGTCATCCTCTCACTCCATTCATCAATAATGCAATAGTTAGACTTAGTGAGAGGAGTCATGCTTCCAAATGTATATGTTTAGGGAGCATCCCCTATCACTGTATTTTGCGTCAATGTGGTATTTGCAGCATTTCTTCAGGGACATTGTGCAGAACTCTCTCGTTACATAGGCAGGACAGTTCCCCAAAATCGATATAAAGGAAGGACAGAAAGGTGCCCATAATTCTTCAAAGTCCTTCCTCCTCCAGTCTCTGTTTTTCCCTGTTTCTCAATTTTTCCTTAGCTAAATGTTCCGATAGTCTGAAACAATTCTTTAATTTTTGGAAGTCGCATTTCACCCCAGGGACATATGATTCCTTGCCTAGCCGTGCTGAGAGCTAGAGCTATTTATTTTTGTTTAAGTGAGCACTGCGGGAGCATGTGTTTGTTGGAAAAGCCTGAAAATGTAGAAACTGTAGAGTGAAATGTGGTTCATTGCTTGAAGAAATTCCTCCTGGAATTTATTTATTGGGAGACATTGGCATAACTGATGGAGTAGCATGCCTCACTTCCCACAATTTCTTCAACACCACTCCTCTGGTAGCTGTCCCATTGGTAGATCCCTGCCAGACTGTAGTACCAGCCTAGTATTATTTGGGTATTGCCTTTCTTGCCTTCATATTCTTGGCTGCAAAAGCTTGTACTAGTCAGTAGATCTTCCCACTCTATAAGGTATTGTGGTTCAGATCTGTCTCCCTCAACACCATGGCGGTGCACCTTCCCACCCCTGAGTTTTCCTACAGGAGCCTTTATAGCCATGGCAGCAGTTTCTTCTTTTCATCATACATTAGTAGCCACCTCTCAAACTTCATAAAACTTCTCAAATTGTGCGATAGTCACTGAATGTAGGACCCAGTGAGTAGGTTTGGCAATACCAATATCTTTCTGACCCAGAGAAATTAATCTTGTTAACTTTGTTGAAGTGCTTGATGTCCGATTCAGAGAAAAAGTTGCCCACTCTCACCTGTTCCTAGCATTCCAATCCCTTAACAGTCCTTTGTTTAAAGAAGACAACTGAATTGCCAATGACTGTGATAAAGGTCTAGATAAATGTTTTAAGATCAACTCTGCATGCCACTTTATCCCACACCATGAGTGTTGCCCTGGTGACAAGAGAGGAGAAAAAGCCCAAAGCACAACATTTCTTTGGTAGCCACCATACATTCCATACGAGTGTTACCGTAATGATTTGGTCAACAAAGTACAATTGTCTCTCGGATATTTGCGACTCCCATCCAAATCTGTATTTAAGCTGAGGTGTCTGGAAGCATTTAAAGAGGTCAGGAAACTCTAGAACTCAGTTTCTCTGTCTCTTCATGATTATACGTTTAGTTAGTCTCAGTCATTTCTCTGCTCCCACAAAGTCTTCCATCACCCTCTGAAATACTGCTAATAGGGACAGAAATGTGTTCAAGAATAGAGCGGATAAAGGAACAAGATCTTAGGCAAAGCTGTTATCTTGACAGCAATTAACCCTAGCCATGATAAGCCGTCCACATACCAGGCTTATAATTGTTTCAAATTTCTTTTAAAAGAGCAGAATAGTTGCCTACAGTCATTTTCTTTAAATTTGGGGTAATTCTCATAACTAAAGAGATCAAGAAGCGCATCGCCCATTGTAGGGGGTAGCCTTGTTGTAATGAGTTAACTACTTCCCAAGGATCTTTCGCATGTGAGATTTCTGGATGTTGACCTCGAATCTCAATACTGCTCCGAATGGACAAAGTCCATTCAGCAATTCTGGGAAGGTGCACACAGAGTTAGTCATGGATGGACTACATAGTCAACATACATTTTCAGTTTCAATATATCCCACCCTACCTGAACACCCTCTATATCATCGTTCCTATGAACCTTTTCCACAAAAATCTCCATTGTTATGAGAAGCAGGCATGATGGAAAAGAGCAGCCCTGACCTGTTCATATTTCTATGTTGAATATAGCGTCCAATCAGCTATTCACCCTTAAAAGCTAGTGGATTTTTGTATTCAACTAGGATTCATTTTCTAAATCATGGACCAAGGGCACATTTTTAAAGAATCTTTGCCAGTTTATCTGATAAAATGCCTTTTCAGCATCTAATGATAATAGAGCTCCTCTGAGCAAGTTACCCATTTTGTGGAGAAACTTTTAAATGCTATTCCCTTAACTTATGTTGGGTATAAAGCCTAATTGGTCCGCACCACCATCCACAGGAGGATTGGGACCAATCTAGCTGCAAGAAAGCCAGTAAATCGCTTCCCATAGACATTCGGGAGGGATATAAGTCAGTAGGAGCTGCAGGTCTGGAGGTTCCTCACTGGTTTAGGAATTACTGTAATCAGGACTTCAATCATAAATGAGGCAATTAGTCTAGCCTCCACAAAGGAGTTGACCAGCCTTGGTACGATAGAGACTAGGAACTCCTGGAAGGATTATAAAATCTGGTTGTAAAACAGTCAGGACTTAAGCAATTTAAGCATCAAAATACTATCTAGGACTTTCTCTATGGTAATCAGGACCTCTAGGCATTCAAATAGATTCTGTGTGAGCGTATGGACCTCTACTCCTTTGAAAATGACATAAGTTGCACCACAAGACATGCTCTACCAAAGTAAAGTTTCTTATAAAAAATATCAAAAGTCCAGGATATGTGGTAGTCTGCAATGTACCGGTCATCTCTAATCTTACTCACGAACTTGAGTGCTTTTGCTCCCAGTTTACAAACGAGTAAGCTTCCTCCTTTAGGACCCTCTATGTAATATTTATCCTTAACTTTGAGTTGAAAGTACTCTGCTTATCATAATCTAGGGCTCCAGAGGGTGTAATTCTCCTCCATGTACAAGTAAATGTTCCTCCATATAGTGATAATAAATGACTTACCCAGTAGCAGTTTATCATTAAGGCTCCACTTCCTATCTATTGTAAATAAAAGGCAGCGAGATACAGAGTTAAACTGGTGCGCGGTCAGTGAGACCTACGTGCCCAATGATCCACTGAGGCCACTGATAATAGTAAGGTGAGGAAATTAGAATGTGATCAAGCCCCTTATATATTTTGTGTGCAGCTTAGTAGGAGTGGTCTACGGAGGCTGGGTGTTGTGCCACACAAATATCCATTAATCTGAAACGTTGGAGCCATTTGCTTCCCCCTACTGACAGGGAACCATTGCTGGTCGGAATTGTCAAGGACCTGTTAACCCTTCGAGGACTAGGTTGAGGTCACCTCCTATATTTATATTCGTCTCCATCTTCATTATTGCATGTTCTATGGATGTTTTTGAAAAGGTATTCTTGGTTGGTGCTAGGGGAGTAGATGATGCAAATGTAAATGTGGTGCTACGCCAGTAAATCCTAATAGCGAGTACGTATCTCGCCTCATCAACAGTTGCATATAGACATGATAAGACACTCTTTCTGCTACGAGAATTCCTACCCTTTGCGAGCCCTAAGGAGAAATATTTCCCAGGGAACTATTTGGATTCCAGGCAGAACCAATCTATTAAGTAAATGTGTTTCCTATACAAGACGGACATCCCATTTTGGGGCATGTAACATGCTCAGTACTGCAATCCTCTGTCGGTATGCCTAAACCCCAGCACTGAAGCCAAGTAGTTGCAATGTATGTGGGTCATTACTGCTAGGGTGTTAACTGGCTGTTCCGATTTGCTATATGTAGGCCTGGCAGGATAGGTGACCGCCTACTCTTCAGAGCTGCAAGTTCTCATGTAATTTGGAATAGTGACTACAACTGAATAGCAATAAACAACATAAGACAAAAAAAATAATCTTAGGGGTGGTCCCAAAGCTGGCTGTTGATTTGGGTCCTATACTCCCCCAGGTTTTGTGTAATCATAATAGTATAGGTTTTAACTATGAACCTAAGGAGGTATGTTGGTCTTTCACCCCAGCTCATTTCCAACAAACCTGATACCAGAAAGTATAACCCGATGCTCAGAGTCATCAGGCACAGTATCTTTTCAAGGGAATTTTGGGGCAGCTGCAGTTCATCTTCCATATTAAAATTTTCCATATTGTACTCTGTGTCCCATGGGTGATGTATTACATTTGCTTTTGTTGCCTGAATGTCTTCTGCATCAGCTTCTTGTGGCATCTATAGTCTTACTCTGTGTCAGTTTCTCGCTTCATGAAGTCAACTCCCTGAGTTTCTCTAGGGTTTAGAGTTAAATCCACCTCATCTTCCAGACCTAGTACATATCTCACTTCCTCCACCAATCGGATGACTGTTCTTTCCCAGTCAGGAAAAATGTATACCGAAAGGGTGGTATATCAGGGCTCGAAAAATCTGAAAAATGGTACTAGTCCTGCAGGTCTAGTACCCTCAAATATCTCCTCGACCTAACAGTAACCTACTTGACCTCCATCTCTAAAAGCGGAGCAAATGTGACAAGATAACAAGATTTAAAGGCATCTTTATTGCTCATTTGCTTTGTGAGCAATAAAAAGGCCTTTAAATCTTGTTATCTTGTCACATTTGCTCCGCTTTCAAAGACAGAGGACAAAAGTTAGTATGTTTTCCAACTCGCCAGAAAGGGCGAGTAGGACATAAAAATAGCTTGACCTCATTAAATTTACCTCGCAAATGCGAGTGGTCGAGTGGATTTGTCGAGCCCTGTATATTGATTGGCAATTCGCTTACTTTGGAGATGCTCTGTGAAGAGTATGAAGTCTTTTTTTGGCTTAACGTGGAGTGCGTTAGGACTAACTATAGCTGTAATTGATGTCCACAGAAGGTCAGTTCCTCATTTGCCTAGGCCAACAACATCAGTTCCTCTTTTTCTCAAAAAAAAAAAAGGATGTTTGGCTGTTGATTGTTGCTTGCACCTCCCAAGCTAACTTAGTGTGTGCGATTTAAGCATAGTGGTGGGACTTTCAGCTTGCTCCTTACATAGGTCTCCTACATACACATTTGTGTACATTTAGGCCCTCAACTCCGTGCGGGGGATCGCAGAACCAAATTAGTTCCTACAGGATCTGTTTTCTAAGTCTTTATCTTTAAGTTGCACATCCTTGTTTTGTTCTTGCATTATTTGAATTACGCACCACATCTGGTGTTGTTCTTCAGAGTAAACGTTCATTGTCTGTTCTATATTATTGACATACTGGCAAAGAGAAGCTATGTCATACTTGACATCAGTGAAACAAGATTTGAAATCTGCTCTGATAATACCCACTTCAAGGTTTGTTTCCTTTCAAAATGTTCTGCATGGAAAGTGCTGCCCAATGAGAAGGCAACAAAGAATAGCGACAATGATGGCAACGAAATGGTAAGTAATGGGCGAGTTCCAAGCCCATTACTGAACACAAGAGTCTTGCAAGCAAGAGTGCATGCTCACGCAGGCAAGACCTAAAAATTGCTATAAATCCAACATTTTAATTGGCAGATTTAGGGTGTCATTGTCAATGTGTGTTATGCCTAGGCTGGGTGCCACGCAGATTTCAGTCTTGTGCAGCGCATACGTTATTCAGTGCTCTATGGTTACATTTGTATGGTTTTGACTTCTACTGGGCTATACAAAGCTCTGCTTCTTTGTTTAGAACTAATGAGAGGAAATAACATTTTCTAGGAGCTTCTCCTACTTATTTCAGGTTGGCGTGGATGGAACTAAACTGCAATAATGCGGCAGGAATGGTAAATTGCTCTTGCACTTTTGTATCTCTTGGAGGATGGTAAATTACGCAATACTAAGCTTCAAGTCCTTGCTTGCAAGAGACCTGGTCACTTTCCTATGTGTGTAGCAATGATGTGATGAACATTCCAGCCTCTGAGATGTTTTACACATAGATTGTATTTTTTTTTTTAATTAAAAAAGCCTGGGTAAAGGGCCCAGGCGAGTAATGCATGTTCTGAAGTAACAAGAGCAACCCATATGTCCTGTGAACAGGGTATTACCATTAAGTAAAAAAACAATGTTCACAAGGAACTCTTTTGACAAGAACAGTATACGCTTTGCAAGACGATATAACTTGCTAGATTAAATCAAAAAGAACAAAACAACAAAAATGAAAGGATAAACAGAAAGATCCTAGGATGGATCATTTAGACAATATTAAATTGGTATATTATCCCATAAGACAATGGATCTTAACCGTGCTCACTTCAGCCGAAGTGAGTGTGATTTTATTTTGCAATTAAGGCAGTAATACATACCACAGAAAGTAAAAAATATTTCAAGTATATACAATATGTACAATCTGAACGTGATTTTGTGAACCCCAGTGGAGTGACCATAACCTAACAGTGGTGCAAGAAAAAATGTAAAATAACATAAGTGAAGGTAGTGGTTATTGGACGCATGGGGAAAGAGGAGCCTTTAGAGTTTGATACATTGGATTGTATTAGTGTTTTTTGTGAGTTCTCTCTTTATGCAGTTGACGATGTTTCGACCCTCTCGAGATACGGGGTCTCTTCAGGACGGGAGTGCTGGGGACTGTTAAAAAAGGGTTTGATAAGAATAGAGTGGTACAAGGTAGAAATTAATCATGGTCTTATGGGCATGGTGAGCAGGAGCTTACCATATTAGAAACAGAGTGCACATGGATGCAGGTATTTCAAGGCAGATGTCAATTCAATTGTAGTCCGTCGAATATGGTTACCTATTTAATGGAAAAATGGTGAGAATGGCCAATCCTGACAAGGTGACTGTGCTGGGAAATTTGGCAAGCGTAAATATGGCTTACCCGGTTAGAATCAATCTATGGCATGTATGCACGGCGCCACATCTTGGCCAGATGGCAGGGTAATTCCAGTTGCTAGAATCAGGTGTAAGTGGGTAATATAGCTGGTCCGCTAGTCAATTACAAACCCACCGGACTATGTTCCTTTGTTTAGGGCATACCTATAGGGTAAAGGTGAAGATCAGTAACAACATCCAGTCATGAATGGGAGTAGGGAAATTAACAATTCACGTAAGAGCTTACCCGATATGGGCTGTGGTATATAGTAACTTAATTACTTCCGATACGGCCGTCATGAGCTGGGAAATGTAAGGAGTAGAGACAGCGTAAGGATCAATTCCGTAACTCTAAAAAGAGTAAAGGAACTCCATCTCTTGTCACTTACTTGCAATACGGATAAGAGTAGAATGTCGAGCCGGGTCCTGTGGTGAGGACGTGTGGCGAGAGCAGCACTATAATGACGTGATACGACGTTCAATTGCCAGTTAGGGCATGCGCAGTCGTGCAAACCTGTGTGTCAATACGGCGGCCATTGTTCCGTGGGGGTTTAGTTAGAAGGAGAAGGAGAAAAAGGAATGTCTATAATAGTGGGCTAATTGGAAGGTAAAACTGCAGTGTGAATCTGTATTGACAGTTACAAAAAGGCCTTCGGATAATAGGGTTGATGAGCCGAACTATATGCCGATTCACGCATGCGCAGTAATATCATACCCTGAATCACGGCGGCCATAACTAAGCGGGGTCTTAAGTGGTAGTGTACATACAGGGATAGATATAAGTGGTTCAGCAAAAGTTAACCATATTGGTAAAAAAATCCCTGTGACTTAAAATGATAGTTTATTCAAGGAAAATCATAATAAAGAAACGTGAATCTTTTCAATCATTATTACAGATGATACGGTGCCTAAATGATATGCATGCTGTGACAAGATATAAGATCTCTAGGCATGATGGCAGCAGTTACATGGCACTCGCAGTCAATTTAGACAAGGTGTGATAAGGTTTAAATTCAATTAACATCAATGTAGCTAGACGATATTTTTAAAAAGACAATGGTTGATCTATGCAGGTTTCTTAAGATCAGTAAGTTTGATGAATATTCACAGTACTTAATCATGAAAATTATTGTACCCAAAAGATATACATGCTGTGACATTGGTTACGATTGCTTTGCATAAGGAACGTAGTCCGGTGGGTTTGTAATTGAGTAGCGGACCAGCTATATTACCCACTTACACCTGATTCTAGCAACTGGAATTACCCTGCCATATGGCCAAGACGTGGCGCCGTGCGTACATGCCATAGATTGATTCTAACCAGGTAAGCTGTATTTATGCTTACCAAATCTCCCAGCACAGTTACCTTGTCAGGATTGGCCATTCTCACCATTTTTCCATTAAAATAGGTAACCACATTCGACGGACTACAATTGAATTGACATCTGCCTTGAAATACCTGCATCCGTGTGCACTCAGTTTCTAATATGATAAGCTCCTGCTCACCATGCCCATAAGACCATGATTAATTTCTACCTTGTACCACTCTATTCTTATCAAACCCTTTTATTTTTTTAACAGTGCCCAGCACTCCCGTCCTGAAGATACCCCGTATCTCGAGAGGGTCGAAACGTTGTCGACTGCATAAAGAGAGAACCCACAAAAAACACTAATACAATCCAATGTATCAAACTCTAAAGGCTCCTCTTTCCCCATGCTTCCAATAACCACTGCCTTCACTTATGTTAATTTACATTTTTTCTTGCACCACTGTTAGGTTATGGTCACTCCACTGGGGTTCACAAAATCACGTTCAGATTGTACATATTGTATATACTTGAAATATTTTTTACTTTCTGTGGTATGTATTACTGCCTTAACTGCAAAATAAAATCACACTCACTTCGGCTGAAGTGAGCACGATTAAGATCCATTGTCTTATGGGCTTCTATACCTATTTAATATTGTCTAAATGATCCATCCCAGGATCTTTCTGTTTATCCTTTAATTTTTGTTGTTTTGATCTTTTTGATTAAATCTAGCAAGTTATATCGTCTTGCAAAGCGTATATTGTTCTTGTCAAAAGAGTTCCAGGCGAGTAATGCAGCATTATTTCTCTGCAAAGGCCTAGTTGCAGCATGCAATCCTTACTGTCACGCACTTCATAGTAGATCAGTGGATGTGGTTTGTTTCCTTTGGACCTATGTGAGCAACATAGATTTAAGCAATTATTTGTGTAAGATACCAAGACTCTTTTGTTCAAAAGGTTTCCTTATATACACATTTCCCCATCTCTTTCCCCCTTTACCAGCCCTTTCATCCTCCTTTGTCTTAGGCTCAGGTTCTTTGAAGGAACAGCCTACAATTACATTGACTCCTGCAACAATGAAGCATAAAAGTCTTAGGGAGTGGTTGTGGGGCATGGTCTGAGAAAGACAAGGGAATTAGTTCTTCCGCGTTTTTCCAAAAAGGGGTTAGAACCCGCTGTATTCCCTTCCTTAAAGGGCTAACACCTTCCTACCAGCCTGGAGATAGACCGTATGCATCAGTTGCTACATGTCAGAGAGCAGCCTGAACGCCTGTCCATCAGTGGCCTCTTCAGCAATGCAGTCCTTGGGCCCCTTCGCTGTATCAAAGCTCTGTGGCCTAGAGTCGTGCTGCTCTCCTCCATTCTCTTACAGCACAGATAGAAATTGATCAAATCTTAAGGGGAAAAATATCTCTAGAAAAATAGACATTTGAGAGGGGCAGGTTTAGAGTTTGGATGGTGTGATAGATTCACCCAGGGAAAAGGGCAACACTGCAACTTAAGACAGGGAGCGACCCAGTATTACCGGATGGGTGCGTGCTTCATTAATGCCACACTCTAAGATTGTGCGTGTTGGGGTGCCAATGTTATTGGCAATATGGAGAATGAAAGAAACCTGGGGACGAATAGGTAGCCTGGTGGGAAATAGAGAGAAGTTGCCAAAGTTACAAGAGCCATCATACATCTTACGCTGTTTGTTTCTCCTCACAAGCACTCTGTAGCTAACAAACTAAATGCTCATAACAAAATAAAATTAGAAAAAAACCAAATACCAGAATCCAAATAATCATCAGGACTGGATGTGCTCCGCACCTGAAACTGAACAGATGAAATTCTCCCAAAGGGCTACTGTGGCTCAGAGCTAGCACCCAGCCTTCAACTCACTTTAAAAGTGAGAAGATGGCAGGCAGGCATTCAAGAGTTCTGCCAAGAGAGAAGTGGCCATTCACTTGTCAATGGCTCACTTACAAGAATGCTCAGCCCTCAGCTTGCTCACACTCATCCTCCCACACATGCAATCAGCGAGAGACACCCAGAGAAGGCACATGCCAGCACTGCAGTCAAAAGTCAATAACTGAGAGTGAGGCATCAAAGCTCATATGAAATTAAACCACTAACACCAGGTATTTCCATACTGGGAAGATAGAGGGTAGGTACGCCATTTAGGATTATGCACCGAGTAGGAAAATCAAACCATCCAGATAAATGCTATGTTCCATCAATAATAAGACAAAAACACCCAAATACACATTAGGATAATTTTGCAAGTCATCTCAGAATTAAGAACATTGTAACATAATAAAGTCACACGGTCTGCATCCTTGTGTAGCTGTATGGTCATGGAATGCTCCCATAGTTTGATTTATTTGAATTACCTGCAGAAGGTCATGTTTAGACACCTTGTTTCATCACCATAACTGCTCATAGCCAATTAACCTTTACAGATATGTTGATTTATGATAATACAAGCAGAAAAAACAAGTCATATACCCACAGAGATCCTAAAGTGCCTTTAACTAAAAAGCCAAATGTTTTTCTAAAGAATCCTTTTTAACTTGCATAATTTAAGGCCAATGGTCTAGGGAGCAAATGTTGAAGATCATTCTGCTTTGCATCTGCCATGTAATAACTTTTCCTAACCTTTGGGATTCAGCGTTAGGCGCGGTTCATCAATTCTAATTATTCTAATTCCATAACCTTAGCTGCTCCAACTAAACATAAAGGACTTGCTCATTTTACATACAATTCTCTAAAGTGAATAAGTGAAATTATCTACCCTTGTTAAGAAGTCAAGGACAAAATCAGCATATTTAAAAGATTATGATTTGACAGGATCCTTAGAGACTTAGAAATCTAAATGGAAGGAGCAAATAGGACTATGGAGAAAGAGAGCAAAGCAAAAAATGTACCAAGTGAACAATCTACACTGCTTTAATAATGTGAAGCAGACTGCCCTTCTATTTGTAAAGAGATGCACCAATGGTAATGCTGCCACCAAGGCATGACCTTTACTGGGGGATAAGGAATGGCACACAAATGATAGCTTTCAAAAGGATTATAAAGCATGGAATCAATATTGAGCATTTAGCAAAATATAAATTCACATTAGACATTCAGGCTTTCTTTTTGAATTATGTTGTAGACTTTAACTACTACTTTATCTCGCTCCCCAACCCCAGAACTGAGATACTTAAAAGTTAACTCCCCCACCTACTCAGAACAGACTCAATATCACTGAGATTTGTCAAACTACTACGTTTTAACTTTGACAAAGCTTCTAGATTATCAAATGTCCATCGTCAGGACAGGAGAACGTGCTATTTTAACACATTTTAGCATCAGAAATCCCTTTATTCTTGGTCGAATTCTGGCTCAAAAGGCACAGCCAAGTTGACTTCGTATCATCCCATCAGTCAAACAGGCCATGTTGTCGACAAACTTCTTTAAAAAACGAAAAAGAAAAAAAAGAATCACCAATACCTGGGTAGTGCCACACTACGAGCCCAATTCACACAAAAAGTGTAAACCTACATCTGGATACTTCCTCTACAGTTTGTATAGAATATATAATATAATATATTTTTATTGGGTTTCTCCAAAGTATCGTGGCACATATACGTTCGATCAAAGAGTACCAAGAAAAGAAAGAAAAAGTGTGTATTTCACAATCATACAGCAACCAATTAACAGCCCAAGGATCTATAGAGAAAAATAAGGAAAAAGGTATGGAAGAACTCACAGTATGTCATCTTATGTCTTTGGCTATAAACACAGTCCCACCCTCCACTTGGTTCCCCTATACTCTTTTCCAGTCCTCTCCAGTTTGGAAGTACCTTTCCACTTGTTTGGCATTCAGGGGCAATCTCACTAATGCCATCTACAACGCTGTGGTAGTCACATACCAATTTAAAAGTCATGTGACATTTCTGGAGGCTGGTGTTCCCACTATACAGAATCGCACGCACAGCACAAGTCATTATTGCAGGAAGCTAGTGCCTAAATGCAACTGCATTTTTTTTCTTTATTCTACTCTCCATGCGGAAAACAACCTCACCAAATGTATGAGGTTATGTTCTCCTTCCCAACATGGAAAATGATTCACTCAACTTTTCTCTCAAGGTACATTCAACACCGAGTAATGCGCCACTCTGTATCAATCTAACAAAAGGGAATCAGAGAAGACAACACTCAAAATATTCTACTGTTTGCACACGGACTTCTAAAGCACACAGTCATATTTTAAAACTGTGCTTCCCACTTATATCACAGCATATTGGAGCCATCTAAATCACCTTCATAATACGGCCTCTTTGCAAATTTGCATTTGGCTCTGGGTTTTAAACCACATTGACAATAGTCTATAGGAGACTTATTGAAGATACCCAGGAATGAGCATGAGAACTGACAGGTGTCCTAGTAAAGATTTACATCAGAAAAAGGAGTCAACCAACTGAAGAAATTGGTACCCTTCCTAGCAGCAATAAAAGCAACTCTACTTTCAAGGCTCAAAATGGCTTTCAAAAGCTGTTCTGGATAGAAATTTCACTCTCTCCATAGTCAGTGATAAGCTCAGGCATCTAAACCCCCAAGTCGCTTAACTTGAAAATAAATAATGTCAATCTGTTGATATATGTTCCACAAAGGAAAAACAATTCAGAATCTGACTAACAAATATGGAGATCTGTGGCCGTTGAGTAATGATCGAGAATACAGAGAATCTCTAAAACGCAACAGGGGTCAGAAAGATGAAATTCTGCCTGGCAACAATCATATGAGAGAATGTCCTTGTGAGCACCATTTAACCAAGGCAGACACTCAGGACAAATAGTTTGAAGGAAAGGTTGGCAACCCTGCCCGTGCTCTGGTAAATCCACTAATACTCCGAACAGAACAAACCGCTCCAACAGGGTGGCATTTGGGCATGCCTTTGTGCAAATAAAATAATACAAAGCATCTCCATGAAGAATCGAATTTGCATCCGAAGCTTCAGTCAAAGGTTTCTCCGCATCTTAATACCTTACCTTCTCTCATCGTTTATGACAAGGTGTAGTAGACTCTGAAGACTCCAGATAGTAATCCCTGCCAACATAAATATACATCATCTGTTGAAGTGCGGCTACTGATGGTGAACCTCTCGCTGCTAGTAATCCAGGATTGTCATACCTTTTATCGCCTTCGGGGTAAAAGTTATTTTTATTATATAATAATGCCGGAACAAGCTATCAGAAATAGTTACGCATTTGATTTTGCACGTTACCTGTGTATTCCACCCAACTAGCTAAAAGGATTCTGTACTACAGACTTTCATAATGTGTATCCACACCTCCAACAGTGAATTACCAGACCAATGACTTACACATCCATGCTTCTGTGGAAAACTATGCCTGTAGATTGAGGAGAAAGTCGTGGTGGAAGCTAAGATGGTATAAAAACAATAGATCTGACTGTTTTCTTTGATCACCCCACAATATGCAACATGCTACAGGACGAAGGCAGGAAACATCAGGGCAGTTGGATTCAACAGATCACCCCACCAACTGGCCTCTATAGGATTCTCTGATCTAAGGGTGAGGGATCTGAAAAGATCCCAGGCAGATATTCAAAATCTCGGAACAAGTCCAGGTCTCACCCCCTAATCGCAAAGTTCTTAATCTTAATGTAGGACCCATGCATATGTCAATAACAGGACTGTTGTACATGGCTTTTATAGGATGTCACAGTTACTAACACTAGGTTCAAAACTCCATTATTCAATGCTCATCAAAGAGGTGAAAACCAAGCTATAAGTTGGTCCTCTGGAAAAAGCGGAGTCACTAGCTTTCACTGGTATCCAGAGAAAAGAGGAATGCGGTGTGGTGGCCTCTTGATGGGTCTGCCTCTAGCCTATTCCTCGAGCCTCTCTCAGGTCTCTGCAAAACCGAAAGGAGCAGGAGAAGGGGGGTGTTCTCTTTTATCACCAACTGGTGCCTCCCCAGTCATTGCTGGGTTTGTGGAGACCCATGGCAGCAGTGGATCTGTCAGAGTCCCGGTCTGTTGGGTTCAGGCTCTCCTCTCTCACAGTGAGAGTGGAGAGGGCAGCTTTGGGTGCAGAGAAGGAGCGAAAGCAAATGGCTTGTAGGTTTGAGGACAATTCAAAACATACAGTTGCAGATGAGCAACTGGATTTATCATAGAGTTCTACAAATATGATTTCTTGTCTTAGGAACACCCTCATTGAAAACAACCCTGTTATTGACTGCTACCCATCTTTAGTCCTACAAATTCCCCAAAGGAAGCCTATACTTTGTCAGGTGTTACGAAAGTTTTAACTATCACATGCTTCTCCTAACACGGTAGAGGTCACATGGGTGGATCATCCTAAACGCCTACTCCAAACAAGGCCACCAGAGTTACCTTGACCTCGGCTACTCACGTCATATAAAACTGAAGTTCCTCAAATACAGACTAGGCGTGTTACCATGCACACGCCACTTTCCGCAGTGGCTGAGGGTTAATGGGGGTTCCCTCTGTCGCCTATGTGGCAAGGCGTCTGAAGACATGGAACATTTGTTGTGCTCCTGCGAGAAGCTGTTGGAGGAAAGGAAACGGTTACTGAAATACCACTTCAACCACCGTGGAATACGCTCACGAAGATAGGCAGTTCTTGCCTGTTTTACACCGAGTGACCCGCAGTTGA
Organism: Triturus cristatus; assembly: GCF_964204655.1. NCBI lineage: Eukaryota > Metazoa > Chordata > Amphibia > Caudata > Salamandridae > Triturus > Triturus cristatus. The sequence continues at coordinate 461,587,857 of NC_140595.1, read as the reverse complement.
ACTGTAGCCTGGTGAAGTTTTTGAAGGTGGTAGAAACAAAGATGCAGAAAATTGACCTACCGTCATATTCTTAGAGGCTCTTAAATTAAGCAGATACCTATTTACATTGTATCAATTATGGAAGGTGGAAGAAGAGTAAATACTGGAATTTGTCCCCTTGCCATAAAACACAGAGGACATTTAGAACAATACGTTTACTATTTTAACTCTATCAACATATAAAATCTTATGAACTTTTAAAAGGAATTAAAAATACAGTTACTACGTGAATGTAATTTTATTAAGTGATGAATAATGTATTGTGTACACATTAGTGTTTTTTATTATTATTTTTTTTTTTTTAAAGGATGAATTGCAATGGTTTTAATTAACTATGCTAATAAACTATTACTTACTTACTTACTTACACGGTACCAGTACGGGGGTTCCTCTATGTGATTGACATTGATCTACCAATAAAGAAATTAACTGACAGAGCAGCATTTAATCAAATAAAATGATCATGCAAATTATAAACTATTCAAAAATCATGGACTGTCGAAGTTTAGGACATACACTAGTATTAAATGTGTCTCCACCTTACAGCTTCCGTACAAAAAAAAAGAAACCTGACAGCCCGAGCATAGGCCTTTGTATTATAACTGCCAGCAGGTAGATGTTTCAACAAGAGAACACAAATACTAATAGGAGAATTGAGGCTATATGGGTGCTAAACAAAATAAGTTCACCCTATCTCATGCTTATCATTACATTTTTACTGAGTCTTAAATGAGATTCTTGGAGAAAAGCAAGCTCACCCTTTTCTTGCTTCAAATACTGCACTATTCTCTATCTCTCAAGCAGATTTGGGACTCCCGAACAAGCTCCTAGTTAACAGAAGGTAAGACTTCCTGCTTTAGTCCTCATTCCATGGAACGATAATTTTCGATTTGGCTTGTAAACGTCATCATTGGGCGACTCTGGAGCTACAGGACTCAAGTGTAAGGAAAACACTGCTCAAAATGTGGGCCACCCTTGTCCTTCGACTTACTGGTGGCATTAAATAATATAAACCACAAATCCTCCTCAAAACAGAATCCTTTACCGGAGACTTAAAAACATCCTCACACTTGTGATCCAAAAAAGTCAGACCCAACAGCATTATCATCATTCTCCAAAGAAATGCAGGAACTCTGGCCACACAAGTAAACTGAGAACTAATAAAGAAAGAACCAATTTAAACCAGTTAACAGAACAACCAACCTCCTAAATAACAGACCTAGAAAAAATAGATTTATGAAGAAAAGCAAGCAGGCCTTTCATAGGAGCTAAAAACCAAGATATATTTCGCTGTAAAAAAAATAAATTAAAAAAATCACTATAATCTAAATAACAGAAATCACCTCTATGTTGGCTCCCATCTATCACTTTCAAGATACTTAAATAGCTAAAATTAAACACAATACATTATATACATTCATACACCAAGTTACATGTAGAAAACAACGTCGACACAGACCTAACTCCGATCATCATTACAAGTAAAAACAGAAACATCCAAGATGGCAACTGCAGGTGGAAGAAAATAGCAGGACCGGGAATCTGATGCGACCAATCACTTACCCATTAAAATTAAACCAACTACTCCCGATTCCCACAACCACACCTCTAAACAGACTATTGTGATAAGCCCGAGATATAAAAATGCCAATAACTTTTTTAAGAAGAAGCTTTACACCACGGGGTTAAACCACTACATAAGCCAACTAAAATATTCCGGAATGCTATTCATTTACACTTCAATAATAGCAGGCATGTGCTCCAAGACTTAAGGCACAAATGGAGCATCACAGACAACGTAAAAACCTTCCTGATTGGTTTACTATTCAATGTCCTGTTTAAGTGCTAGAATTACAGCATTTTAAGTGCAACATGATTTAGGGTGCTGGGAATTACAACGTAGCTCATTAAAAGGCTGGGTTTTCACGGTTCTTCGAAGGACTTCCGGCGGGAGCGCTGGGAGACGACGCTGCACACATTACATCTGTCAGTAGACGTGGACGTGTGCGACAGTCACAGAGGCAGTGCGTGTAACGTGTTTTACAACCGTTGTCTTACCAGGAGATACGGCGAACTCTAGCGTAAGAAAAGCTGTGATAAAACGGATGTGAAGCCGGCTTCTATTCTTTTTAATTAAAACACTCCCAGGAGCAGGTTGTCTGTGCTCCTAAATAGACTTGAATGTTAATGGAAATGATACGTCTCACTGGTGGTTCAATGCATATTTGCAAATAACTTTAAAAAACAAAGCCAAACTAACTTCGTTGCTGGTTGAGGGTTGGCATGCGTCTTCTCTTCGCCAAGAAAAGCACACATGGTTTTGTCTCTCTGCTCTGCATGACTACTGCCCATCCGGCTCCTGCCCCTGAACTCACCACCAGCTGTAGAGCCACATGCCATTGGAAACCCATGGGCTGGGGGCAGACACAGGTGAATGAAGTTTGATGCATCTGGGGCAAGGCCATTTTCCAAGTTATCCCAGCCTCTACCAACAAGAACAATAGGCAGAGACTGCAGCACACTGATGTGTGTCCTGGTCTGTCCTTACGCTGTAGCATTAGTGCTAGGACATACGATACCACCAAAACCCAGAAAAACAGCAGACAGCAGGCAGGTCATGAAGATGGATGGTGGTGACCGAGGGAGACAATACTGGGTAGGGAGATGGAATGAAGATAGAGGTGGGCCTGGAGCTGGAGAAAGGGAGGAAGAGACAGGAGATGACTGGGGGAGAACACAGATGGGGAAGAGGAAGAAAGCAAAAGAAGAGAGACAGGAGAAGAAGGATGCACATGGGGCAGTGAGGGTCTGGGAGGGACATAAACACAAAACAAGAGGAGGTAATGGATCTAGATAAGCTAAGAGTGCATGGCGGGACGGTTGAAATAAAGGGGGGGGGGAAGAGGTAGTGGGTACAAAGATACCACTACACATAAGTAGTAATTATGTTGAGTAGTTATTCTGGAGAATCTTAGATATGGACTGACACGGAAGCAGGCTCACATCAAGTGTCTCTCACTATTCCAGCATATGCATTCCAGCCACAAGCACAATAACCAATTACAACATTCCACATTCCACCAATCCAGCAAAAAGCAGATCCCAACACATCTTCCCCCACACAATAATAATAATAAACAACTATTACATTTGAAAACAAAATTGCAGAACATGCTGATAAAGGAAATAACATAAATAGAGCTATTGCGTTCTAAAGACAAATACATATTATATTTCTCTTACAAAACAATATATATAAAGAGGGAAAAGAAGATGAAATAGTTGATTACTTAATATGAATGCACATATTATGCATACTAATGAATGCAATCCATCTACTATCAACCAAACCCGTAATCCTGCAGCGTTGAAGGCACATTAGAACTCCCGCCTAATCTCCTCAAAACAACATACGGAGTCACATCTTGCTTCTGCTTCACTGCCCCAGGATCGTACACTCTGTGCACCACTGATAACTTGTCTTCGTTCCAACACTTACAAACCTCCAATATCACAGAATACTTACTAACCTGAACCACCTTCTTCGGTGGAGAAAATCAAGTAATTCTCTACACTCCCTTGAAGGGAATGTTCACCCATTCAAAATCTCCTTTAACAACATCGTGTTTTTTTATATTGAAATGGTACTCTTGCCTTGAGCTTCTCTTCACCTCTCTTTCACCCCTTGCAGAACCTCTGCGGAGACCATCTTTCTCTCCATCCACAATCTGTTCAATTGCGACCCAGGTTATCTTCCTTTAACCAACACAAAAGGAGAAACCTTGTTTTCTGCATTAGGTGTAGTGTGAAGAGCCCAGATTAAATTCTTCACTTCTTTCATCCAATTCAAACCACCCGCAACAGACAACTGTATATGTGCTTTAATTCTTCTGTTCCAGCGTTTGACCAAACCATTGCTTCTTGGGTTATACAATGAAGTTGTACTAAGTTTGGCACCAAAACTAGAGAGAAAAGCGTCAAAGTCCTGAGAAATAAACTCCAGGCCATTATCTGTAACAATTTTATCAGGAACTCCTTCAGGGAAGGCTAGTTTCCTCATAACATCTTCCACAACAGCATAAGTAACGTTATTAACAAAAGCTACTTCCAACCACGAAGTATAATAGTCCACTATCACAATGCCATATTTTACAGGACCATGGCTTACCCCTACCGGACCAATAATTGTCCATGGCCAGCTTTGACCATGCAATCTCAGGGACAGCAACAATAGGACATGGATTAGTAAATTGCGTCTTGTCACTCTCAAAACAAGATTTGCATCCTCTGACATATTGTTCAACTTCTCTGTCCACACCTGCCACCAAAATTACTCTCTCACCCTTCTTTTCATCACTCACATGCCGATATGACCCTTATAAGCTAACTCTAACACCTTACCCCTTAGAATACTAGGTACTACTAACAGGTCAGATCTTCTCAGTAAACATCCTACAACAGATAACTCCAATTCAATCTTCCTAAAAGCATCAATAAGCTCATCTTGCATTTTGCCTTTAGGCCAACCTTTGATATATTTCATGACTTTTGTTATGGTAGTGTCATTCCTCAATGCATCTAACAATTCAGGTTCCAAAATGGAGCTCTGGATGATACTCATTACCTCACTAATCACCATCTCATCTTGCTCCAAAGTTACGTGATCCTCCTCGACAGACAGTCAGCCATTACATTCTTGATGTACTCCATTCTGTAATGGTACTACTGCATTCTATACTGCCATTTGGCAATCCTAGACGTTGCCCTACCAGCTCTCTTCATCATAAACATGTCTATTAATGGTTTTCTGATCAACTCTGGCAACAAACTCTGTGCCCCGCAAATATTGTAGGAAATAGTTCACACCCCACCAACAAGATACATCCTCATGCTCCTTTACAGAGTACATGCCTCTGCACCGTTGATGCTACGACTGGCAAATGCAAAGACTTTTTTCTGCTCTTTGTACCAACTTCGCTCCTAAGCCATATTGACTAGAATCCGTAATGATTATACTGGGATCCCTAGTATTAAAAGGTTAGAGGGAAATAGAATTGGCTATTTTGTTTTTTTTCGGATCAGTAAATTCCTGTTCACTCAAATCGTTCCACACAAATTTCTTATTCTTTAGCAATTGACGCATTGCATGTGTTCTTTGTGCACATCTAGGAAGGAAACTGGAATAAAATTCCATCAACCTCATAAATGGTCCAAATTGAGCTTTTCCTTGGGGAACAGGTGCCTCAACTATGGCCTTAACTAGACTGTTCTTGGGTTCAACGTCCACAGCAGATAATTTATGACCCAAATAAGTAACCACGGATACACAAAATTTACATTTGTCAGCTCTAAGAGGGACGCCCCTCTGTTCTAGGACACTCAAAACTTGAGCTAAATGCCTGTCATGATTGCGGTTGGTGTTACCAAACACCAACACATCATCCTGGAAATACAAAATACCCTCTGCGTATTTAAATAATACCTCCATGAGCCATTGAAAAATAGCAGATGTAGAGGTAAGCCCAAAAGGTATCCTCTCAAAATTAAAAGCCTCTTCTGGCGTGACAAATGATGTTAAGTGTCGAGAATCTTCATGATGGTAAGCAGAAGTCATGTCAAGAGTCGAAAACCAGTTAGCATTTTTAATTAATGACAACATTTCTGTTATGTTGGGTAGAGGATGACTATCTACCCAGATTTTGGCATTTAGATCTGCAAGGTCAACAAACATCCTCAAACATTCGTTGGGTTTTGTCACTAAAACAGGTGACAACCACTCTGAGCCTTCTATAGGCTCTATGATATCCTGGTCTTGTAATCTGTCCAATTCTTTCTGTAATTCTGCCCTGATGGCAAGAGGAACTTCTCTCACTTTATATACCACCGGATCAGCTCCAGCTTTCAGCTAACAACCGAGTTTGAAACCCTCCAAATTTCCCAAGGGTCTCAGTAAAAACCATAGAAAAGTTTACCACCATTCCAAAAGTTGCCTTTCACACACACCTGAAAACTCTTCCTTTAACAGAACTTGATCTAAGCTGTTGGGGTCCAGAATCATTGCCAAATTTGTCTGTTCCAACTGCACCAGCAATGATGAACCATGCTTGGCGACATACACAATGACAGATGTGCCATTAAATTCTCCCTTTACCTCTATAGGTTCACCATCATATTCTAAAGGTCTAATGGAAAATCTCACAAGTTCCATCTTACTAAAAGTTTGCCAAATCACCTATACCCATTAGCATGAATGGGGATCCAGAATCTGCCATCATGTTACCCTAATGTTACAATCAAAATTTGACAGTAAGGTCTTATAATCGCACTAACATCCACTTGCATACCTTCAACCCTATCCTGTGATTGAGTTTGAAAAGCATCAATACATAACACAACACTTTCATCACTTGAATCAGACGTTTTGTACTCCCAGTCATGTTCACACAAATCACCTACTAGTTTAGGTTTGAGCACTTTCGGTTTCATCTTAGATCTGCATTCATGTACAAATTGCCCTTTCTTTTTGCAACCCGAACATATTTTGTCACAAGCAGGACACTATAAAGAATTACACAGGTGATTGGCATTACCACATCTGTGGCATAATAAAATTAGGCTTTTCTTATTTTTCGCTTTCCTTTTTTTTTCACAAGCACACAACGGCTGCCATATTCTGGGATGGTGCACCCACAAAGGACATTTGAGACATGAAAGATGCAGTACTTTCTATCCCTGTTGCTAATTCCACAGCACTATGTAAGGTGAGATTAGGTGTGGTTAACCAAACTTTTAAAATGTTCTTGTTGTTGGTATGTTCAACAGTTAGGTCTCTAATCAGTTCTTCTTTAACCCCTTCAGTGCCCGCCCCTTTCCCCGCCCTGTGCCGGCGCTTTCATTAGCAGGCGGGGTTTATGACGAGCTGGTCTCGTCATGGGCACAGCGCAACCGCGGCCCATGACGAGACCAGCTCGTCATAGGCATTGAAGAGGTTAAACTCCTTAGTTCGAGACTAACATTCTCATAGCCCTTACATACGTCTCAATAGGCTCTCCTGGAAGTTGATGTCATTTATGAAATTTAAGTCATTGTAGAACCACTGTGTGTGGTTTAAATCTTGTGTCTAACATTTTCAACGCAGACATATAATCATCCACTACATTGCTCTCCCCTGATATACATTGCTGCTGTAAATGTTTTTAAAAGTTTCTGACTTCAGACCCTAAACAATGGCATAATAGAGCATATTTATTTTTAGAAGTAAAGTCTTCACAATCAATAGCAGCCATATAGGTTTCAAAAATCTGTTTGCATAACTCCCAGTCTACACTAGCATCCGGTGCACTAGGGGAAAAACGACAGTGGTGGTTCAATACTTTGATACATGGCAATATGCTTTTACTACAATTTTCGAATTGCTGAAGAACACAGATTTAATTGGACTTATATTAAAAACAACACTCAATATATATCAGATGAACTTTACCAGTTTAAACAACATTTTTTTAGAGCCGTACCTAGATTTTATTCAAATCCCAAGAGATAGGGCACTCTACATACAGTTTAGAGTGGGCTCTCTTCTGGTACGTGAGCTTACTGCAAAATGGAGTCCTCCGCGCCAGACAGTCGCGGACTGCCCTTGCTGTGAGGCACTAAAAGAGTGTGGCCCACCTCATGTTTGTATGTCCAGCATACTCAAGGGCTAGATCAAAGTGGCTTAAACCAATTTGCAGACAACTGGGCATCTCTGGCTTATTAGATCTAAATTTCTGCGTAGGGAGGTGTAAAATGAAACTGGAAATGTGACTGTGCCACCCTATGTTTGTTTCTCCCACTCTTTTTATCTTTTTAAATGACATCAAATAGCTGTACATTAAGTATGTTCTTTCTTATTCTCTTTTTAATTAAATCCATTTATTATAGTCTGCTAAAAATTACTAAGTATATAAATGAAATTCTTTTTGGATCAGGCATTAGCATATCACTGTTAGTTTACTAACAAGATAATTACATTTTTGTAAACTGCCCGTGGACCTATAGTATATACTTGATTTTTATTACTGTTTTTATGATAATCCTGCTTTTATGATATTGGATTATCGAAATAAAGCTATTTGAATATATATATATATATATATATATATATATATATATATATATATATATATATATATATATATATATTTTTTTTTTATTTTTTTTTTATTTTAAAACTTAACCATGCAAATAGACGTGCACATTACAAACCTCCTGAAAAATTGGTATGTAAAACTCGTAATGGTCAAAACGGTAATAATAATGAGATAGTCTGGTGAGTAACACGTAGAATGCTCGTCCGTATGCATGTCGTGGAAAAACAGGAAGAAAAGAAATACCTGGAATGGTGTGCGAGTCACTGATAAGTTACGCAGAGAGCACAATGCTGCAAAACGGAGTAAAGCGGTGTGTGTCATCGATTCGTAACACGCCGAGGAACAATGACTGAGCGCTTCCTGTAAGCCTGACGTAAGGTCAGGCATGTAACCGGGACCGACCAGGCAGGTACGTGGCAGGAGAAGACACTCAGCCAAACGGGGAGACTCCAGCACTGACGCTCAGCCAATAAGGGGCACTTCACATACTCCGGGATGCTCAGCAAATCAGGAAGACTCCAACAAGATGCATGGGTTGATGCGTAGTTCAGTCAATCAGGCACGATGACTCAGAACTACGATGACGTACAGCTCCGTATTGCTGTATGAGATAAAGTCCGGGCTAGTCCACTGGGATGAATCCACTTTGTTCCAAAGATCACCTTTTCCAAGTCAGGTGCCTTTCCTTTTTCAGCAGCCTTATCCTTGACAGCTGTATAGCACGGCTAATTAAAGCAAAAATGCGTCACACTGCAGTAACATCCAGCGGAGAAGTCGAGAACACACGTGGAACCCTGTCAGTCTGCTCATCGCCAGTATAAAGATACCAATCCATGCAAGTAGTAATTATGTGGAATATTTATTGTGGAGCATCTTAGATATGGACTGACAGGGAAGCAGATTCCCATCAACTGCCTCTCTCTATTCAAGCATATACATTTCATCGACACGCACAACAATTCATTACAACATTCCACATTCCACCAACCCAAAAAGAAGCAGATCCCACAGTGGGAATAAAAGATGAGGAGAGAAGTGGAAACCAACAGTGATCCAGGGAATTCATTATCGGGAGGAGAGCAAGGACTCCTAGGGACAACGTGAAAAAAGGGAACGGGTAGGAGGGAAGAGTCTAGAAAGGGTTATTTTTGGGATCATAGTAGTAGAATGGGGTTTGGGGTGAGTCAGAGAGTGGAGGTAGAGGATATACTGAGAGAGGTGTAGGGTGAGAAATGGGGTACTACATTGGAGAGAGTAGTAGGATGAGGTTTGGGGTGAGTCAGAGAGTGGAGGTAGAGGAAATATTGAGAGAGGTATAGGGTGAGATATAGGGTAGTGCATTGGAGATGTTGAATTAGAAGTACATTAATAAACATAAAGATATACAAGTAGGAAGGTATATATGTATAATGAAGGTACTATATGTAGATTTAAGACGTATTTAAAAAACTCAAACATTCAAGTGCTCCTGTACTTTAAGCTAATTTATTTGTTTTTAAATAATGAATACTTTTTTTAAAATTCAATAGTGAAGCAATTGTAGATAAATAGTTATCATAACAATTGACTTATTTATGGAGTGACCAATATACATTTTAAAAACAGAATATAACAATAAGTAATATGTAGATTTGTTAAGCAGAACTAACAAATATCTATATATTTATAAAAATAATAATTATTGTATATACAAAGGAATACACATATCTAGGTACACATATATAGTCCATGTAAATGCTTATATACCCAGGTCTATGCAGTATATTTATGTAGGAGTAGGGTGGTTATGTGGGGAAAGAGCAAATTCTTGAGTAGTCTACTGAGGTAAGGTAGTTACCCGTGGAGCCTATGTTCTGGTGCAAAGAGTTCCATAGTTTGGCTGCTTGAACAGAGAAGGATGCGCCATCTGGGTTTTTTCTTGTAAGGTGGGATTTTGAGGTGAGATGCCAATCTAGAGCGGAGGTTCCATTGTTGAATGTATTTGATGATGTTATTCCTGATGAAGAGTGGTCCTGCTCCATGTATCTCTTTTTGAGTGATACAAAACAGCTTGAATGTGGATCTTCTGGCAACCGGTAACCAATGTGGGGATTTCAAAGCAGGGGAGATGGGGGCTTGTAGCTTTATATGTAAGAGTATTCTGGCAGCTGAGTTTTGAATCAGTTGTAGTCTTTTCATAGTTGTTAAAGATGATCCATGGTAGAGGCTATTGGCGTAATCAAATTTAGACAGAACAAGAGAGATAGTAGCATAGGTAAACAAATAATCTTTGCTTGCCACCGACAAATGTAGTATTGGAAGGCCATCCTTCTGGGATGAGTACATTTACGACTACTATAAAACTGAAAAATCGAGCATCTGTTAAAACAGTGCTTACAAACTGTGAAATGTATATTAAGCGCTATACAAAATAAATTATTGTTATTATTAATATCAGACACACACTGCATCACTTTAGCAATTAAATTGCTAGTTAAAAATTAAAGCCAACGGGGTTTGAAAGTGCTGTAGTCTAAAAATTACTGTATTGTATTGCAAGTAATTCATGCCCGTTTGTTCTAGAAGTGCTCATTAACAGCTCCCAAAGAGAGCAGTTCAAGCATGAATCACGTCATGCTCGACCTGTTAAATTATTTTGCAAAGCTGCGTTCACCGAGATAGGACATTTCTGGCTATAAATGAATACGCCTCAACTATTGTCTATGCCGTAGTAAACAATGCGATATGTTGGGCGCGCATTCACCTGAGGGCGCTCGACAGTCAATGTCTGTGAGAAAGCTGAAATGCACCTAGGCCAGGGCTTGTGCATGGCCAGCCTAAAGCTTCATTTAACTGTGCCTTCTACTGACCGTGGCCTCCCCTCTTCAAGAAGCGCAACATAGCACTGCCTGGGTTAACTAATGTCATGGATATTTATGGAGTGGGAAATATGATAACCTTCCGCAGCACTCTTTGACATACAGGGCTCACAGGCGCACACATGAAAATAGAAAAAGCAGACCTGCTGGTTATTGAAGGTCACTGAGTATCACAGAAATATTAGAAGCTGCAGAAACATCCAGCTGATATATCAAATGCACTAATAAAATATGTTTGTGTTGAAGTCTAAATTGTAAATAAAATTTGCCTTGACTAACAATGAAGAAAATGTGCCTGACTTTAGAAAATGTGTTTAATTTTATCCTATCTGAAGAAAAGAAAACGGAACACATAGAAAATGATTCTTTAAAAAGTGCAAAATAATGTAGCTTTAAGCATAGGAGAAGATGCTTTCTTAAACGCTTAACAAATAAAAACGTGCAGCTTAAATAAGTAGTAGGCTCTCATACTTAATGTGCTATTATGACTAGGCCTGAAAAATATGTGTCGACTTCTGCTGGACATTAAAAATAAAATGCCTTTCAGAAACTGCTGACCTAATCCTCTAACTGTACAATGGTTCATCACTTTAAAATCTGCTGTTCTACGAGAAATGTATTTATTTTGCTTCCTCACACTATATGATTTCCCTAATTTCACTAAACAATGTATTCTGCTATAATTCAATAGAGCATTAGTGATGTTGAACTTATTGAAGATATTGGTTAGCATGTTCTCATCAATATTTACTGATAGAAATATTCCATTGCTATAAACTAGCCCTTTGTTTACACAATGGGATACAGACAACAGCTAACAGAATAGGCCAATCAGACCAATCACAACGCTGCTCTCAAGGTGGCAGCGGCGCTGTGATCGGCTTTGGGGAGCCTAGATGCTTCCTGCTTCTGGGAGCAAAGAGCAGAGGACGAAAAGAAGCGTGAGGCGTTACTAGGTAAGTGATCCTTATTTTTATTTTTCATTCTCCCCACCCCTGTTCCGCAGCAGCCACCCCTGTGCAGGAAGAACCAGATTTGGCTTCCTAGGCTAAAGACTTCACCTTGTGTTGTCTCGATGGTTGTGTTATGAAGTCCTTTGCTCACCACACCTTGAGTCAATAATATCAGTCTACAAGAGCAACCCTTAGAATCATGAGAATTTAGGTATACAACTATATCATGCAACAGTGCTTCACATAGGTATAGTATGTAGAAGAATAGTATTAATCAAATAGATAGGAAAGTCTTATTTATATCAGCAAGACATTATACAACCAAAGGGTTACAAAGCAGCAAGGTAAAACAAAAAAACTCAATGACCACCTCTCATATGAGAAACTCATTTTTATCAATATTAGTACAAATATGAAAAACCGGTCACAGGGACCGGCGGAGAAACAAAAACACAACTGCAGTATTTGAAAAGTGCAATGTGTCCCCAGTGTCAAAGCCTCAACATTAAGGGTATACATATAATCAAAAAGATGTGCAAGGCTTTTACCTAGTAACAGACAACTCCAAAATCTTCAGAAAAGTCTCACGGAGAGGTGAGAACAAACAAATATCTGTCAATGGCATTTGGAGCCCTGGTAAGGGTAAAGGGGTCTCATCAGGGCTTAAGAGATGCAGGGACATCCTGAAGACAAGAAGGTACTGAGGTGATATGCAAATAGTGTGCATGCTCACCGTTTGTTATAATAGAAGTATAATGTACACCTTACTCTTGGAGAGTTACAAAAGTAAGAGATGCGTAGGGTAGAGAATCTTCGATGCACACGAGTATGCAACCCACGGGCAGAGGAGAGTGGAAGAATCTGCTGAGGCGGCGTGCTGAAGCAGCATTGAATGTGCTTCCTAAATGAAAAGGCACGTTGGGGAGACAATCTTCCCTGCTCTCCTGTATGCGGAAAACCGCCCCGAAGAAGGTCTTCCGCATACACGCATGCAGGGAGAAGTTTCTCTCCAACGAGTCCTTTTGTTTCTGAAACACAATCAGTGCCTCTTCCGCGTACCGCCCTGGAAGACCTTTCCATTATCCTCTGGCCACGAGTTGATCCTTCTAATATACCAACCGGTGATCATGCACACTAATTGCATGTCATCTCAGTACCTTCTTGTCTTCAGGATGTCCCTGCACCTCTAAAAAGTCCTGATGAGACACCTTTACCCTTACCAGGGGTCGAAACTTGGTTAACCGATTACTGTAACTGACAAACAGTGTTTTTTTTCACCTCTCCATGAGACTTAACTGAACATTTTGGAGTTGTCTGTTACTATACAAAAGCCTTACTCATCTTTTTGATCACATGTATACCATTAATGTTGCGGCTTTGACACTAGGGACACATTGCACTTTTTAATTACTGCAAGTGTATTTTTGTTTCTCCGCCGGTTCCTGCAATTGGTTTTTCATAATTCCACTAACATAAATAAAACTTACTTTTTCTCATATAAGTTGTGGTTGATGCGTTTTTGTTTTATCTAGCTGCATCATCACCATTTAGTTTGGTTATGTCTTGCTGATATATATAAGGCTTTCCTGTCTATTTGATTAATAACATTCTTATACACTAGATAGCTCGATGAACTACTGTTGCATGGTATACCCAGCTTGAATCAGGCATTTGGGAGAAACTGAGGAATCAGGATGCAGAAGCCTGTTCAGTTCACTTCAGAATTATGGTGGCAACTTCAGGATTAAGACTTGCAAGACATGGGCATTCAAGCAAGAAGGCTGATAGTCAATGGTCAAAGAGTCTGGCTTTGCAAAACAATTCATGGTAAGTACTTCCTAAGCATTGTTTAGCCAAAGTGGCAGATAAAAGCCTTTTCTAAACCTTTCCTGTGAAATGGTCAGGTTCAAGTATTTCTGGGATGTTCTGCTTAAAACACAAACATGCTTGTTCATCCTTTCCTAACAGATTATGATGCACAAATATTCATTGGTCTCTTTCCACGTCTTTCAATAAAGCGAAAGTTGGCAACAAACGTCGTGAATGCCACTGGGGAGCATTATGGTTCTCAGTATCCACCATCTGGGGCCCCCATTAAGCACACTTAACCTCATACAAAAATCGTTTGCTTTTTATCACCACCAATATAATTTGTCCTAAGACAAAAATAATATCAATACAAACAGATGCCAGGTCTCGGTGAAATCTACTCGCTATGGCAAGTCATATTTTATCACGGCGACCTATTTTCAGGGCTTGCAGGCCCAATCTGGCTAGAGAACTCGAGCTGACAAAGAAGGGTGTTCTGTTTATTCAGAAAGTGAATGGGCAGTAAGGATGCCTTCAAATCTTGTTTTTATCTTGACACATTTGTGATGCTTTTAAAGAAAGGGGTCAAACGTCAGTGTATGTCTAACACATTGTTGCTTATTTTATCCTCGAGATTGGCAATTCCTTTCCTTTCTCTGATGGAAAGTTAGAGGATTTTGTAAAGTGAACTGTCTGACAATCATGCTAGACACACGACATTTAAAAGGCTTGTGAATAAAGTGTACAAATATTTCAAAATATATTTCAGTAGTTAGGAAAGCATTTTTTTGTAATTCTGAAGTGCGATGGAAACAAATATGTTGATGTGAAAAAGATAAATATTCGCTGACATGATTTGCACACATTTTTGTTTGTATGGTACATAGTTTTAATCAGCAAAACTGCAGGTCAGTGGGTATGTTTGTGGATATTTTATTGAAAAATGTGCGTTTGTAAATGACAGTGTGCTATCACATCATGCTTTAGTATTGTATTTATTACAAGTGAAAGTTTTTAAATAATAAGCCAGAAACAAATCCTGCCCCTGCTCTGGTAAACAGGCTATTACTAAACTAAGAGGCCGTGATCAAGATCGCGATGGTCGAAAAGTGTAGGGAAAGAGGAGAGAGATGATCTGAATAAATAACTGAAATATTCAAGGAGAGTGCCACGTATTTTTTTCAATTGATGAGAAGAGATAATATATATATATATATATATATATATATCTCTCTATATCTATATCTACTGGCGGTCGCCAGTAGATAGTTATAGTTAGGATCGAGTTTCCATAGGAAATCTGAAAATTCTATTTTGAACAACTTTGGCGCCGGTTGACGAATCCTCGCGAAATTTTCAAAACTAATGGGGCGCTCCTTTCAGCTCCTACCCTAAAAGTCTCGGGGTGATTCGTCAAGCGGGGGCCGAGAAAAAAGGGGGGTCCCAAAACGCGTTTTCCCCATGCATTTTTCCATAGGACCTTTAGTCGAAGGTACAGCCCGAACGGCTGAAGAGAATTACTAGAAATTTGGCAGAGAGGTAGTCCTCAGGTCAGGGAAGTGCCTTTTTCAGGTCTGGTGTCAATCTGTTCAGTAGTTCCTGAGAAAATAGCATTTAAAAGCATATAAATATCTATAAGCGCGCACCGTGCGCGCATCGTGCGAGCACCCTAACGTGCGCGAGCGTAATTCGGATTGGTGGTTACATGTTAGTCAACGTTCGAAATCAGGAAGTGTTGGCCGCCATTTTGTTTGTTTTCAGTGCGAGAGTGAAAAAGGAAGGTGGCGAATGTGAAAAGGGGGCAGGGTAGAGAGTCCCTGACCCCCTAGTCTTTGTCAGGGGGTCCCTGAAGGACCCCAAAGGCAGAAATTTAAAAAAAATTACAAAAAATTAAAAATCGCGGGGGTGCGCGCACCGTGAAAAACCAAAAAAGAAAATAATAATTAATACGTAGTTTATTGTAAAATAAATATATAAAAAAAATACATAAATAAATTAGCATTTAAAAAAACGTACAAATTCACTGAAAAAACCATAGGTTTCACACACGTTATAGTTAGGTGGATATTTCACTCGTAAAAAAACAATGAAATTCCCCCGTTATAGTTAGTTCAGATAACTATAACTCGCGCGACCGCCACTCTATCACAAGGATGATGTCATCAGTGATGTCATGAGTGATGCCACTGACCATGTCATGAGTGATGTAATATGCGACGTCATGAGCAGTGGATTGCGGGCGCGCGAGTTATAGTTATCTGAACTAACTATAACGGGGGAATTTCATTGTTTTTTTACGAGTGAAATATCCACCTAACCTATAACATGTTTGAAACCTATGGTTTTTTAAGTGAATATATATCTTCACTGAAAAAAACCATAGGTTTCACACATGTTATAGTTAGCTGGACATTTTACTGATAAAAAACCAATGAAATTCCCCCGTTATAGTTACTGTAGGCAACTATAACTCACGCGACGGTAATCCTCTGCTGATGCTAATACTGTATTTAGACACTTATTTGCCCATGTCTTCTTCCATTAAATTTTAGCTATACATATATTACAAATATTTTTTTTTCATAAAGACACATATGTCATCAGCAGAGGATTACGGTCGCGTGAGTTATAGTTGCCTACAGTAACTATAACGGGGGAATTTCATTGGTTTTTTATCAGTAAAATGTCCAGCTAACTATAACATGTGTGAAACCTATGGTTTTTTCAGTGAATTTGCAAGGTTTTTTAAATGCTAATTCCTAACTATAACGTGTGTGAAACCTATGGTTTTTTCAGTGAATTTGTACGGTTTTTTAAATGCTAAGTTACTTTACGCCATTTGTGGCGTGCGCGCCCACTTAACGCAGTTCGTTCCATGCGCGCACGGTGCGCTTCGCGCACCGTGCGCGCACAGTGAGCACGCGGTGCGCTTTGCGCACCGCGTGCCCACGTTACGCTAGATGGGCCATGAACGCACCATGCGCTTCGCGCACCGTGCGCACATGGAGGACATATGATGAGCATCGTTGTGACAGGTAAAATATATGTTTTGTTTTGCTGTAATAAGCCATGCACAAATGGTGCCCTTCGGGCATCATTTGCACACGGGGTGGGGAGAATGTGGATATTTTTTTATTTTTTATTATTATTATTTATTACCGTACGCGTACGGTAAGCGTAATCGGCGAAATTTACGAAAAAATTTAAATTGCCTTTTTTCACTTGGGGGATCGTTGGGGACTCCCTCGACATGGCTAGGTGCTTGGGAGCTGTCTAAACAGCCCCTTTACATGTTTTTGCACTTTGTTTTTCAACCCCCTGTCAGAGTGCGAGAGAGAAAATGGCGGCCGCCGCTTCCTGGTTTTGACCGATTCGAATGTTTACTAAGATCTAACGGCCAATCAGAATCGCGCTCGTCACCGTACGCGTACGGTAAGCGCACCGTAAGCGCACCGTAAGCTGGCTCAGATATATATATTGATTTAAAGGCTATTTTCTCAGAATCTACTGAACAGATTTACACCAAACCTACAAAAGGCACTTCCTTGACCTGAGGACTACCTCTCTGCCAAATTTCATTAAATTCTGTTCAGCCGTTCGGGCTGTAGCTCTGTCTAAAGGTCCTATGGAAAAATGCATGGGAAAAACGCGTTTTGGGACCCCCCTTTTATCTCAGCCCCCGCTTGACGAATCCCCCCCGAGACTTTCAGGGTAGGAGCGGAGCTCAACGCCCCACCCATTTTGAAAATTTTGCGAGGATTCGTCGACCGGCGCCAAAGTTATTCAAAATAGAAGGTTGCGGATTTCCTATAGTAAGAGGGTCCTAACTATAACTATCTACTGGCGACCGCCAGTAGAATATATATATATATATATCTATATATATATATATATATATATATATATATATCTATATCTATATATATATCTATCTATCTCACGTGTCCCATCACCTAATGGGATGCCCCAGGCTGTCTGTGGGTTTCGCATCGCAAGTCATAGTGACTCTTTTGCCAGGGAATACAACAGAGGCAAGAGTGGGCAGCCTTGCCTCGTAACCCGTGTATGGGGAATGATCCTGAAATAAGGAGTTCCGTCTTGAGCCCGATGAGGGAGTAAATATATTGTAATATTACTAATTGGAGAAAACGATGGCCAATGCCATGGCGGGAAAGCTTGTTTAAAAGGTAATCCCATTAAAAGGAGTCAAAGGCCTTTTCGAGGTTTAAGACCAGGCATCCAGTGCAAGGCCAGGTTTGTAGGGCATAAGTCATAATTCGATAGAATCGGCATAGGTTCAGAGAATTATTGCTGGTGGGAACTAACCAGTTTTGATCTGAGTGGACCAAAGGCGGGACCAGGTGCGCCAGGTGGTCTGCAAGTATTTTGACAAGGATCTTGTAATCGGTATTAAGCAGGGCTAATGGTCTGTAGGAGCCGACGAGCAAGGGGTCTTTATTAGGTTTAGGCAGATGACTGTTGCCTCTCTTTGGCAGGCAGAGAGACTGCAAATGGAGAGGGTCTCTTTGTACATTGTCAGCAAGTAGGATGCTAATTGAAGTGCATATATTTTGTAGAGCGCCGCAGGTAAACCATCAGGTCTCGGGGACCTGCTGGTGGCTAACGCCTTGATTGCATCCTTAATTTCAGTGTAATAGGACCATCAAGTAGCGCTCGCTGGTCTATGGTAATGCAGGGCAGTGGCAGAATGGTAAAGAATGAGTTATAGTTGACCAGGCTTGTATCTGTAACTGACTGATACACCGGTGTGCAGTGTTGTGTGAGCTCATCGTTTATGGCTTGCTGAGTATAAAGGAATGAGTCTGCAGCAGAATGAAGTGCCATTATGGGCTGTTGAGGCCGGTTCTGTTGGATGAGCCACACCAAGCGCCATTCTGATATGTCGGCTGTTTGCTAGCCGAGTGTGCAGCATAGTTAAGGCAGTGCAGTCCTTCTAATAACGTAAATTGTTCATATTGCACATCCACGAGATCACCAGTGACACCAGAATCATCTGAAACATAGGTTCCAGGTCTAGGATTGCGTGTTCTAATCTGGTTATGTCCCTTTTAATCCGTTGCCTCATGTTTCCCTGGGTACCCAAACAGTGCACCCGTGTAGTTATCTTGAAGGCATCCCATTCTATTAATTTGGTGGAGGCCGTGTTAGCATTATTGTCAAAGTATTCTGCTATAGCCGTACCAGCGGAGGCTTGAAAAGGCGATTGGGAGGGGGGAGGGGGGGGGGGGGGAGGTGTCTTCCAGCAACGCAGGTTGTGAGCTCCAGGAAGGAGTGGGGGGACGGATCAACTTCCCCCTATAATTGAATATTTTGGAGGATTATGATCAGTGTGTGCGGTCCAGATTTTCTACACGTGTGATAGAGGGAAGTAATGATGCGCCCACCAGTCTGACGATGTGGACATGTAATTGATGTGGAGCAGAGAAGAAGGAATATAACCTTGTCTCTGGGTTATGGAAGCGTCCTGTCGACCAGCTGCCAATCTTGGAGGCAATCTTGCAGCATCTGTGCATTGGAGGTCACAGAGGTGCAGCCAGTTGGGGGAAGGAGCGATCAAAGGTGGTGTTTAAAACACTGTTAAAGTCCCCCCTATAAGCCACAGCATATCACTTCAGGAAGATAATGTTTGAGAGTGCATGCAAAAAGATGGTCTGTTCAGAGTTCAGGGCATAAATAGAGACCACAAATATGGAGCGGCCCTTCACTATGACTTACTTGCCTTCTGGGTCTAGTATAGTGTCATCTGCCACGAATTGAGTACCGGGTCTGACCCACAGCTGCACTCCCATGGCATTTGTAGAATAGTTGTTGGCAAATACCTGTCCGCATCAGCGCCTCTGCAGCGTAGTGATTAGGGAGTGTATTAGATGAGTCTCCTGCAACAATGCAACATGTGTGGAGCGGCGCTTCAGGTAGGAGTAGACTGAGTAGCAGTGAGAAGACGTGTGCATGCCCCTCATGTTCCACGTGAGTACGATAAAGTGGGTCATGTATGAAAAGACATGCCGCCCAGCTGCTGGGCGTTGCCCATATGTCGGTGACGGCATAGTGGTGTAAGCTGTGTAAAACAATGACCTGCAGTGGAGAGTTTGGCCACAAGGAGTTGTGGGTCATAGCCAGGGCCGGAAACTAAAACCAGCCCTGGCAAATGCTCGGCCGGCCCCCCCGGGGGTTGGGGGTGCGGCCGAGCCGTTAGCCACAGCTATGCTGCAAAAAAGGCCCGGTAACGAAATCGGCCCCCAAGGGCCCCAAACCAGCCCCCAACCCTGGCGGCCCACCGGAGAAATGCCAGGTGCCCGCTACGGCCAGTCCGACCCTGGTCATAGCTGAAAAAATATAAAACATTAACATGAAAATGTAAATACCAATAGAGTAGAGGTACAACATGTTTCCACCCAAACAGCTGAACAACTATAATTGGCAAGAGTTAACCAGTCGTGTAACTGGTGGGTGAAAGCTATGCAGCCAATGTAGGTATGCCCCCTACAATTGAGGATGGAATCTCAGGAACCCATGTGTATATCAGTTCATTAAATATCTGTTCTCTGAGGCAAACTTCCTGGAGCCGAATCAGCCGGTGGCTGGCCATGTAACTATGATCCCTCACCTATGCAAGAGAAAGACAAAAAAAGGACATAGTATCTGGGGAGGACATGACATACTGTGTCCCAAGTTCATAGTGGAAATGTCAGGCATTAGCAAGTAGGCATTCTAGGTGTCAGATCAGGTCCTCAGACATTTGCGACGTTACTTCAGAAGGGGCTGCTGAGTCTGCTCCAGAGGGCCATGTAGTCGAGAAGCCATCATCGCTGATTGGCATATCCAATTTGTCATCTGGCTCCGAGCCTAGTACGTTTTTACATATTGCAGCGGCATTCTGCAAAGCCAGACGCCTCTCTAGTATGACCTGTTCTAAGCCAGGTGCGCTCTTCAATTGAAAGGAGTGCTGTGATCAGGGTCGACAGCAATGCTGTCCCAGAGCCACCCTGCCACGGGTCGCGGTGCCAGCCTGTAGAGATCGATCAGCAACAGATAGACCAGTTTTCTCAAGCCAATCCCATGCAGCCTCAGGGGAACTGAAAGTGCATTTTTCCCCATGCCACCACCCTCAGGCACGCCAGAAAGAGGAGAGCGTATTGAATGTCTAGTTTACAGAAGCGGCGCTTGACTACTAGAAAGAATGTTTGCTGTTTTTGTACCATGGCTGTAATCTAGGAAGAACATTCTTTGCGTGGTCTACCGTGATCTCTCGCATCTTTCATGTCTCGCGTCCCTGTCACAGTAGTGCAATAGTCAGAACAATAATGGCCTGGGGTTGGAGCCCGATGGCGGTTGGTGCCCAGGAACACAATGGGCATGGTCCACCAAGAATTAACACAAATAAGATTCAGAGGTAACAGCTGTCGCAACCATTGCTTCACGTAAGTGACAGCATCCGATCAGTCTACTCCCTCCGGTAAGCCCACCACTCATACATTGTTAAGACATGAGCAGCCTTCTGCATCTTCCACACAGCATTCCCGGACCTCCAAACGTTTCGCCTTTGAGCACATTGAAGATACCATTTCAGGAGCCCTCGGCTGAAGCTCTACGATGGGCAGCTCAGCGGTGTGGACTTTGTCCGCAAGCTTGCGGTGATCTGAATGTAACAGCGTCAGATTGGTTGATACAAAGTCTATTTAGCTTTCCAGCGATGTTCGCATGGTCCCCAGAGCGAGACAAATCCTCTCGACAGCTGCAAGGATATAGTCCAATTTGTTGCTAATGGAGAGCAGGGGAGTAGCGCCATCCGAGGAACCAGCACCGCCCAGCACAGAGGGCCTCGAAGATGTGCCCAGCCTGACTGCGTGTGGCTGACCCATGACGCTCTGCTTCAACAGTCCAGTCTAAAGCAACACTGTGCCACCACATGGGGCCTGCCTGCCAGTACTCAGCAATGTTAGGGATGTGGTGGCATGAGCAGCCCCAAGGAGTGTGGCGATGGCTATTGCACGAGTAGATTAGTTCGGGGTCAATGAAGTCTCTATTATGACAGGTCGTGCAGTGCCCTTTACTGTGTGAGACCAGAGTGGATGTTCCTAATACAATGTTAATGCAACAGCAAATGATCTAGTGATTAGGAGTGGGGAGCTTACATGCGCCAACCAAGTCCCTTAAGTGCGGTAGCATGAGCAGCCCCATAGGTGATTGTGAAGGCAAACAGTAGTGTTCCAAAGAGAATGTCAGTGTGCAGCCACAGAGGTAGTGACAGCCACTCGTAGATTATTGCACTGCAACAGCTCATCTATGACCCCAACTGCCACCGTGGAAGAATAGCGGTCCTGTCCTAACGAATTCACCAATGGCAGCCAACTGGTGACTGGATGCAAGGTTCATCCATCCATTTAGAAGGGGCTGGAGGCTCAGGCAACTATATCGTCCGGTGCTGCAGGGGCCAGTTCACCCTTTCAGTAGTGCCTTGCTCATTGCTTCCCTGGCTCCAGTGCGCCCAAACTCCAGCAACGGCAGTGGTCAGCACTTTGGTCCCAATGACCGCCAGTGTCTGTAGCCAGGCTCCGCCACCTCCTACATTGCCCCACAGCCAGCCAAGCGGGGTGCGGTAAATGTTGGTGTACCGCATCGAGAGCCAGGGCAGTCCTACTAGCAACAGGCCACCCAAGCAAGTCAGGAGCAATGTGGCTATTCACTGCAGCTGGGGATCCAGCTGGAAGGGTCTCCTGTCCAAGAGGCTGCTCCTGGCCGACCGTCCATCTGCCACGTGGAGGCTGGGGGAGGGTATGCCCTCCCCATGCAGCAGCAAGCCCTACAGACCGCCTTCTTATCTCAGCAGCTCTGCGCATTCCCAGGCTTTACCGGTGCCTACAGGCGTACCAGCGTCCTATCTTTTCGGGGCATGGCAAGCCAACATGTCCTAGACTCGCCTGGGGAGCCGACCGCAGGGACTCACATTCTTGCTTGCCTCCGCACCTCACAGTTGCATTAGGTCATTGTCTCGAAGGCCACAGGTCTGGTCCCCAGGACTCAGCAATCAGTCATCGTAGTGCCTCATACCCGCTCACATCAGTGGTGGTTCTGCCATGTAGCAGTAGCAGGATGGATAGGGAGTGTGGGGTGGCAGATCAACAGCAGTGATGGCATGATAACAGTCGGATAAGCAGGCCGAGCAGTGGAGCTTATTCAAAAGCACATCTGCCATTTTGGCTGCCCTGGCCATGCCCCCCCCCCCATCGATCTACCCTATGGAGAATGTGGGTGGCACCAACACTGAAGTGGAATTGTGGCCTTCCTTTCGGAACATTACCGGCCCAAACTATATTTAAATGTTGAAAAGAACCACAGAAAATAGGAAAACTGGGAAACTGAAGTGACCGGACCAGAAGTGAACTTCTGGGTAAGAGTAGTTTTAAATAGGTCTCACCAAATTGGGTACAGGAACAGGCCTTAAATTTATAGGTCGAGGATATGCATCATGGGCCAACTGGAAATATGGATAGGCCTATATGGATTTCCTCTTCCCTGAAGAACGAAGGCCTTCTGCTCCTGGATTGTGTCAGTCCCCAGCTGTTACGCTGCTAGGAAGGGCATGGAAGCCATAAAAAGGAAAATCCTCTTCTTTCCTTGAAAAGATCCCCTTAAAAATATACATAAATATATACTTAACGAGCATGCATCTGCAACAAATTAAATTCTTTTAGTAAGTATACTTGAATTGGACCTAAATTTCTCTACATCTTTTGTGCGTATGATTGCGCTTGATGGTTCCTGGACCACCTACTCGCTAACATTTCTCATCATGACAACAAAAGCTCTTCCACCACTTTTTGGGCCCATTTCCTGTTTGCAGTTAGCAACCCTAGGGTGCTGAGACAAGCTCGGTTGGAAAGTGATAAGTCTCCATTTTGTCTCTTATTTCACCTTGACTACCAGTCTTCTAAAATGATTTCATATGCCTTTACGAATGATACTCAGTCAATTTAGTTTTATAAATAAAAAAATGAAAACCACTGAAAACAGTTGAAGAAAAAAAGCTTACCTTCTCATTCACAGGTGGGCATTGCTTGAGTTTCTATATAGATTGAAAAGGACCGAACAGCAGGCTGTTGAGTGAATTTAATGACGTCAAACTCTCAAACGTAAAGATGCTGTATTTATGTAAGGAACGTAAAAGTACAATTATATCGTCTCCTTCTATACAGAACCAAGGAATAATTTTATGCAGAGCGCAGCTCAGTTTGAAATACAAACTAAGCACTGCCGTTTTTACTGAGTGGCAAGCACTCAAGCTGCCCTTTTTTAGTAGTTAAATTTATACAGGCTTCCTGGAAAACTAGAAGTCATGACATAAAATGTATCAGCATTTATTATTTTGGCATGTAAAGTTTATGCTTTAGGGAAATTAGCAGTCCCTTTTTCATGTTTGTAAATGTGAAATTGATTTATACGTAAACGCTGTGCTTTACCTATTTAGAGGAAGTTTATTTCAGAACTTGAACATACTGCCTGGTATTACTTGAGGTCACGAGACCTGGGTGGAATTTAGGATTGGCTACATTTTGGGATGTTAGGAAGCGGTCTACTCAGTTGGGTCGCACACCTTTGCATGCATATTAGTAATGCGGACATTGACCCTGCACGCTCTGACCTTTGCCAAATGATGCAATGTACACTATCACCTTTTGGTGGTTAGGGCACTTTTATAGGCCACCCTGGCCAAAACAGTCCATGCCTGTAGGAGAGGCTTTGCCTCTGGAATTCGAGAGCAACATTGACGAGAGATCGCAGGATGGATGACTGTTGTTAAGGAATGTCTGCCTTTTTAGTCATGTGCCCCATCAACCAACAGCATAGAATGGGCGGTGCAGTGGATTGGATTAGAACTTGGAATTCGATTGGGTAAAATGTGGCTCACCGAAAAGGGGAGGCGAATAACAGAGTGCTAAAAAAAAAAGAAAACAAGCAATAAGGAGGCTTGACATATCAATCAAGGTCGTTGGCCAAAGGGGGATAGTGTTTGTGATGGGCTTACAGCACAGTGAGTGTTCCCATCCTCACATTACGAGATCAATCTCTCGAATCTGGGATGTAGTTGGCACCGGACACTGCAGCAAAGTGGTTGTGGCATAAATGGGCTTGCTTGCTGTGGCAGATGTAGGTTCAGGTCCAACATGTGGTAGTAACTGTCACAAGACATCTGATTTACGTAGCATTTCTCCAGTCCACAGATGTTAGTATACAGCCAATTTGTTAAAGCCTCGTAAACACGGTGCCATTCTCTGAGTACCTTAAGGTATCCCCTTGGAGACCAAGCCACTAGGGTGTCTTTGGGTGGGTAGTGCATGCTCGATTCCGCTTAGCGAAAGGAGATGGTGGAACTAATGGAGCAGCTGGGGCTATAAGTGAAGCTCCTTGCATTTCAGCCAATAGCAGAACAGGCTTCCTGGGCAACATGAAAATGTAAGCGATCACAGTAATCGCAGGAACAGATATTGCTTAGACAAATTTCTCTTCCGGATGCAGACCATATCCAGAATAGATATGGGGTAGTGGCAGTGTATAATCTTGTGCTGACAGCGATCCTGTAATAGAAGGATATCTTCATATCTGGAGTGTTGGGCCTCTGCTGAAGTGTATCTGTGCTGTATTTTCCCTTTTTTGTCAGGTGTGTCTCTGCCCCCACCGAATGGGGGCCAGGTCCAGATTCTGGCACCATAGTTGGTCCTCTACGCATATCCACTTGGGGTGTACACTGCTCTGGACTGCCAAGGTACAAACCTGGATCCCCAGACATCCTCATGACGCTCTCCAGCAGGTCATCTGTATGCTGGTCTTCAAGCCTCCAAGCTGGACTTCAATAGTGAGCCTGCCAATATAGGGCATCAGAGTTCAAAAAAGTACAAGCCTTAGACTCTGTAGTCAGATCTTTCTGAGCAAATATCCCCAGGATAGTCGAGGGACCGTTATACAACTCATTCCAAACAAAACGATATAATGAAAAGGATACTTACCTTTGATAAAAATCTTTCTTGTGAATACTCTGACCTACCTGCAGATTACTCACCTTTTGAGTATCCCAGGCGTCAGACTGGATCCAGAATGTTTTCAATAGTTCTCCATGCCGACTGGGGACACAGGCTCTAGCTAGGAGCCAGACGTGACACCACTGTGATGCCACTGGAGTCATGAAGTACCCTCACTGCACTGGCGCACTGATATCAGTTCCCCCAACCATTTTTTACACACCTCTGAAGCGGGCATAATAAGAACAACATCAGATTGACATGGTGCAGAGCAAAACCTAGACTTAGACACTTATTGTTCGGACTATAATAGAAAACCAGCCTTCAAAATGGGGAGGACGGCAGGGTCGGTGAAGAACTGTAGGTAGAGAGAGAGTATCCATCAGAACGATAGCTACTAAAAGTAACTATTCTGTTGAATACGTCTGCCTGCAGAGGATTCCTGACCTTTTAAATAGATTCCCAAAGTATTACACAATCAGGAGGTGGGTTTGAAAGGCTGGCTAATCAAAAGAGTCATGGAGGAATGAGCACGCAAAGTCAACCTTTCCTACACATTTCCGAATCCAAACAGTAATGCTTTGTGAAGATGTGGAGGGAAGATCAAGTTGCCGCTTTGCAGATTTCTGCACAAGGACTCCCCTAGCCACAGATGAAGTTGAAGACTTTGCCCTGGCGGAATGAGCTCTGATGCACTCGAGGCTCATTCTGAGCCAAGGCGTAACAAATATTGATGCACAAGATATGTGAACAGTACAGCCCGAACTGTCAAGCCAAGTCCTCCCTGGACCAGAAACAAGCATCCTGGGAATATCAGGCATGTGGTGTTGAGTGGGGTAATGCCATGCTCCCTGCCAAGAAAGTATTTTTGTCAAATTGTTTGATGTTTAAAAAAAATCCGTATCTGATATAGAGTGGTCTGGAACGCACCAGGATCCAACAACCGTGTCTGAACAACTATACTCTTTGGTGAAGAATTTGTTGACAAGAAAGTTAGGCAACCTGAGGCCATTCGTGGGACAGAGGTTGGTTTCTACTATGCTGCAATGATTGTTCGGTCAGAGACTCGCTGAAAAACAAGCAAGGGTTCTGAGGATTATAAACTTGGGTGCAAGACCGCTGTTAAGATTTAACCTGGTATCTAAGGATGGGAGAAGTACATCCAGGACTTCTGCCACCTTGCGCATCACTGTATAATAAAAAGTAACCTCTGAAGGTGGAAGACCACTGGGAGAATACAATTCCCTCTAAGGGGCACTGTCAAGCCTGCTACCAACTCAAAGTGTGATGAAGTCAGGTAGGGACAGATTGGCCATTTCCGTCAACAGGGTCCGGTCAGGGATCTTCCAGAGGATCAGAGTCTTCCCTGAAAAAGAACCTTTCTTTCTCTGCCAGGCAATTAGCTTCTTGCAGGGGCAGGAAGCTCCATTAACTGCAGAAGTCAGCACCAGTGGAGTCAAGAGCAGCACTGGTGGTTGTCAGAAGTGGCACAGGTGAAGGTTGGTTTTGTGCCAATGGTGAAGACCTTGTAAGAGGAGGTGGCATTGGCTGTGGAGCCGGATCTGAAGCCGTAAATGGAGTTGGTGCCAGCAGGCGGACCCAGAAATAAAAGGTAAAGGAAGGAAAAGGGCACTGAAAAAAAAAAAAAAACTCATGTCCCCCCTAAAGGTAAACCCACAGGACTGAAGAACATCACGTTCAGGAAGTATACAGTGTCAGAACTGGGAGCAGGAAACTTCGGGTAGGGCTGATGCTGGAGGACTGGGTGTGGGAGCTACAGATGTCAAAGGCCTGGGAACCAGAATCTGGTCCAAAGGAACCACAGGCAGCCAGTTCCTTTTGAGGAAGAGAGACCAATTTCGGCTGTAAGGAAGAGTTCTGAGGTGGAGGAGACAGTTTTGGCAACTTACCCATTGACAATTGGCGTCACTTAGAGGTGCAATGTCTTTTTCCTGTGCTTTCGCTGAAAGGATGTCGATGGCAGCGTTTCCAATGACTTAATCCTAGGGTGATTTTCTTCTGGACCTTCAATCGTTCCATGCCTGGGCCATAGCAAGTTTGGCCTTTCTATGATGGCCATGGGGTGCATGCTCCTCCTGCATGATTAGCACAATTTCACGTCAAGGTCTTACCCCAAGCACCAATGACAGATGGTGTATGGATCAGTGATGGACCTCTGCCAATCACAATCCCTGCATGGTTTAAAACTGAACTGTTTAGGGTGTGACATTCCTGCACTGCAGCATAAAAATGTGGAAAAGACAAGATATTGTCAAATAAAAAAAGGTCTTGAAAATGGGAGGAAAGCATTGCTCCGGAACTGCTTAGATTGTGGGGGGACAAAAAGGGAACTGATGTCAGTGCGTTAGTGGGGGAGCTTAATCGCTCCAGTGATGTCACAGTGGCATTGTGGACTGAGCACCCTCTACTGGCACAGACAGCTATTAAAACGTTTTTGGATCCAGTCTGATGCCTGGTGAGAATTTGCAGGTTTAACAGTGAAATGTGAAGGGTTGGACAAAACCCACTTCAGAAAGATGCTGTCATGCTAAATGGCTGGCTAAGTGACACCAACTACAACAACTGCAAAAGCAAACATGCAATGGACCTTGTGGCAAGCAATCAAAACAAGCATGCCTGCTCCCCTGTTTAGACAATAGATGATAGACATAGTTGAGGTGCAAGGGGCGCCTTTAACTCGGGGTTTTGGTGTGGAGGCACCAGCATCACAAATGCTAGGGTAGATTTTAAGGAAGGTGGGAGCTACCCGGGTCCATGTAACTTTAACCAAGATGATCAAGTCTCACATTCGCAAAATACGATTCAGAATGAACATTCTATGAAATCAACCTACAGTAGTAGTTTGTCCATTTCACTACAAACTGAATATGGAAAAACATCCTCCTCTCACTTCCCAAATGCGACCAAGACTGCTTGCTTGTGATTGCGTGCAACCCTGTCCCACAAATAAAGTGATATTGTGTGATCCCCCTTCTAGTATCCAGTTGGGCTATGGCACCTGCCAGCCAGAGAGGAACACAATATTGGCTGTCTGCTGCCAGGCAATCAGAGCACCACCAGTTTTACTTTGCCACCTCAACATTAAACTAGGTACTTACTTCAAAACTTGTAGGAGAGGTTATTTCATGTACTCTATATCTGACCAGGCCGAAAGAGACTGCCTCTGCTGAGGTGGATAGTATCAGATTTCCTTGAGAAAGCATGTGATATACACAAGTGCAATTTGTATAAACACAATCACATGGTGAATTTAATTTCATCTGACAAGATGGTTAACTGACTAAACGGAAATCCGGTTAGGTTAACCCCTGCACAGAAAACTAAACTGCCTCTAGGCACCTGGTAATGAAAACTGGGCAAATTCTTAGGCCATTTGTGAAAAGTGACAAGTGCTTTTTGTGGTACCTTAATGGAGAAGACTCAAGTGAGCGCATCTTGTTTAGAGTAAAACCTGTATTTGAGATCAATGGTCACCAGTGGAGCGACTAAGCATTTATTGGCAACGGCACATGCTCGCATGGCAACATGAGGTATTTCAGGGAGAGGATAGTAGACTGTAGCTTGCACAGACGACAAGAGGATGAAGGTCAGCCTGATAACAGTAGGCAGCAGCTCTGCTTGATGACGGTTGGTTACCTTGTCTAGCACTAGACTGCAACTTGGCCTGATGGCTGAATGCAGCTCGGCTTTGGTGCACAGAACATAGCAGCTAAATGACGTACAGCAACTTGACCTAATATTAGACAGCAGATAGGGGTGACGGCATAGCATAGCTTATTTTTGTGTGCAAACTCAAGTATGGTTAATCGCACCGTACATACAGCACAGTCAGGTGGCACGCAAAGCAACTTGGAGCAACAGCAAAACACTGGTGCTTCAGAGAGAAACTTGTAAAAAGGGCCTAAAAGCAGACTGCGTGTAGCAGTAAATGTAATTTCCCCTCATCGTGGCAGCAGACAGCATGCAGAGGTTTACAAGGAGGGGAGACCCTAGCTTGCAAAGATGTCCCTATTGCATGGTCACTGCTGCTGAACCTTTTGAATAAAACTTGACCTGACTAGAGGAACTAGCTCTGAGGATGTAATATAAGTAACGCAATGGATTCAACATGGCAAACTGCAAAAGAAAGGCAAAGGAAATGTAGGGTGCATTTAATATATCGCAATTAAGACAGACAGCTGTACACACACCTGAGGTACCACCACATTTGAGATTTGTATCATGCTAGACCGTCGACATGACTTGGTGCGTTAACGCTTGCTGCTGTCATGTGGATATGTGGCGAGCTGAAAGTCATAGGTTTTAAATCAGTCTTCCATCCTTTCAAGGTTAGTAAATTGGGCAGTATTACATTGGGTTACAGTAACAACTTATTTACTGTGCAGAGAAACAGTTATGAAATTCTATAGAAAGAAATGGTAAACCTATCCCACACTAGGTAGAGTTGTGAATAGCTAGAGTATGGCATTATTAAATCCTTAAGGTCCTCGTGCCGACTTCATATCAGTAATTGGGATTTGAGCAGCAGTAAAGTATGGCTGGACAAGTCCTTGCACATTTACTGGGTTTCCCTTACATCAGACCGTGAAGCCGCCACATAGCGACAGATTAATAATAACCTGTGAATTCCCTGTCTGGAAGAAGATGAAAAAGGGAGGCCGTGTATGAGACACCGTCGTATTTCTTCATATCTCAAGACACCAAAATACAACAACTACAGATGACTGCCCTTATCTCACGGATCGGCCTACAAATTTAAAGCGAGCGTCTCAAGACTGCATATTCGAGATTTAGACTGCCACAGCCAAGCAAAGAAGGAAGCCTCCCTGCCCTTGCTCAGCATCTCATTACGAGGGTGACAGAACAATGCATCATCCAACTTCTTCAGACGAGAACTGATTTCCGAAATGAATATGTTTCTTCAAAAACGGAAATAAGTTCATGGTTGACATCGCAACTCAAAATCTTCCATCAATCTCATACAACCGATAGAGCGCCTCGTGTAATGAAAACATGCATAGATCAGTCCCTGCAGCATTACCTCCTTGTATTCATTGGTAGTCTCCATTAACCAGAGGGCGTCTCCTTGACTGTTTAGTTACAACCCAAACCTTTCACTCTCCTGACAATTAGCACAATCAGGCCCCTTCAAAGCTCTGAAATGTACTTGCTGAGGCAGAACCCGTTGCCACGGTTGTCATCGGAAGTGTAACTATAACATCACATGGCCTGCCTAACATCAGTTTTTGAGTCCGGCTACAAACAGTTTTAGATAAGCTGTACCTCATGTTATCAATTATTCAAAAAAGTACAATAAAAAGTAGAATATAGTTGTGTTTGGGCCAGTTCCCTTTTAGCTATTGGCCTTCACATGTTTTTTAATAGCTTTTCAGTGCTTGGATGAGCTGTACATCAAGGTCTTGGGACTTTGGAGATGGGTTCACTGGCTTATATGTGTTCTTATTAGGTTTTGGTGAGGAGGCCATTAAGTCGTCTTTTGTCAGAATATAGATTTGGTATGTAACTGGTGTGGTTTCTTTGATACATTTACTGTACTGACTCAATGACATCTTAATTGCAGATGAATGACATTTTGTTGTTTATGGAATGTTTGCTATAGCGACACTTTAGCCTCTTACAGGAACAGTGCTATTTGCTAATCATGCCTGCACAAACATTTGTGTCCCTTTGCTGCAAATATAAACGGATTACATTCTTTTAAGGTTCACAAAGTAAAGATGAGCACAACATAAGCTCTGCTAAAGATGCAAAGAAATTACAGGCCTTTAGTAAAACTATCTAGTATGCAATATTTTATTGATTTCGCCTTTCACCACTTATGATGCAAGCTTCATTTCCTCGCCTCTATTCACAATACTCTTCAAGGGAACTGCTTAACCCTGCTAATGCAGTCTGTTCAGCAAAGGGGGCCTACTCCTACTTTCCATATTGCTGAATGCCAAGTTGGTGCCCCACAATGCTGCTTCATTGAGGCACTTTCTTTCTTGGACAGCTGAAAGGGGCACACACGCAGTCGGCCAAATATTTTTAAACACTTCCCCTAACAAAAAAACAAGGTCTATTGCCCTCTTAGCAGCATTTGATGCGGCTGAACACATGATCCAATTCCAATTTATTTAGTTCTGGAACTCCTACGGAGGTGCACAAAAACACACCAAGAGATTAAAAAAGACAAACTTTACATACAATACTAAATTCTTCCTTATACATTGCTGTAAAAATTCTTATATCAAACATACTGAGAGATGTGCAAATAGTGCTATAAATACATGAAGCAATCAAATAACCAACCAATCGTTAGTATGTCATGACAATAGAATTACGGTAAAAAAAATTCCTAATAAATAGGCAGAAAGGTTTTAAAAAATTGATAAATCTTACAACAAACCATTTCATTTGGAGGGGACAAAACCAAAGATCGGGTCTCCTGGGCAGAGTGAATATCAAATTTGATAAAAACTGGCTTTAACAACACTCGCCTGGCACTTTGAACATACAAATAAAACATGATTTAGATCTTGGATTTTCAACCGGCACAATTCACAAATTCTCTTCTCGCTAGGTGTTTTATCCCAGATGCCAGTGACATCTCTTAAAGGCAACAAATTGAATCTCAGAAGGAGTATCAGCCTTCTAATCCCGTGAGGGATATTCCAAGTTAAATAAGGATGTGGTTTATTCCCCAAAGCACTCCCACTGACCGCCTCATTTCTGGACCTGGACTGGCTTGAGGCAGTGTCTCTCGCCAAACTGATAGGGGATCTAGACTTCTTTAAAAGTTGTTTCAATACAAATTTAGACATAGGAGAAGCAGGGTTCAAACTAAGACCGAATGTATCATTTGCACATACAAAAGAGCTAAAAAAAAGTTGATTGTTCTTTTAGCGTGCCAAACATTTCTATTCACAGCCCTAAGTTTACCCTCCTCCCCCCCAAAAGAGGGGGTTACCCCACCTAGGAACCGCTGCCAGGGATAAGATGAAGGACGAGACTAATCCAAATTCAAGGCGCAGTACATGTGGGGCAGCCAAAGAGTTTAAATTGCAAATTTGACGCAGGATTCGTCCTTCCGCCGTATCGAAAGAGCCAATAATTTATGTCCAACACCTCGGCAGCATATATTAACGAGGGAGGGATTTTGACCTTAAAAACACATAAAACATGCCCAAAAAAAAAAAAAAAAAAAAGGATCTCTCGCAAGTTTTATAGAATCGGTTTAATGCACTTGATTGGGAGACTTACAGAATTCAGAGCGCCGGGGAGATCAGAAATATACAAAGAAAATAAAAGTGGTGCTAATAGGCAACCCATTATACGTTCTAATTTTACATGATAACCCCCGCGAACCTCCAATCAGAACCTGGAACAGGGGTGTCTGTATGCAATTCCATAATCAGACCTAAAAGATGATATGGTATACCAAGGAGGACAGGTTTTCTCCACAGCGTCTGGCGGTTCACTTTGTCAAACACCGTGGAGAAATCAATAAAAGCTGTATATATTGGCATACCTCGGGAGAAAACATTTCTCTACAATTGTCTGAACAACCGCTATATTATCCAGGGTGCCATGGTTCTTTCTAAAACCAGCTTGTTCCGGTGGAAGAATATTCTGATCATAAATCCATTGTTGTAGATGACAAAATATGCTTTTTGCAAATAGTTTTCCTTAGGCATTCAGGAGGGCAATCTGTCTGAAACTAGTCTGCACCGTTTTCGTTCCTTTTTTATACAGAGGGACTATAATGCTCCCCTTCCAAAAAGGCGGGATTTTATTCATAAGAAAACAATATTTAAAAAGTGCCTCTTAAAAAAAAAAAAAAAAAAAAAAAAATCACCCCCTGCTTCTGGCTCCTTTTTGATTAGTGCAATCGGGATTCTGTCCGGCCCTTGTGCGCCGGAGGTTCTACCATTCTTTATACAACTTACCACTTCCTTTCCTGACGGGGACCAAATTCAATAAATTCAGTAAACGCAGGTTTAACCCCATCAGTCATCACGAAAGAAACTGGGCTATTATTTCCATATAATAGGGAGATGTAATCCACCCAGTCCTTTTCTGGAATCGGTATGGGTAGAGCCCTCTGCCTTGAGTCGCAGTATTCTGTGATCAAGTGCCAATACTGTCTTGAGTCTTTGGCCCTTGCGGCTTCTCTCAGCCCAATCAACTTAGCATCAAGCTCCCTTCTTTTTTCACTGAGCATAAAACGTCTTCTCACTCGCTTAAGGCGATTGATTTCCTGCTGCCGACCAGTGAGGAAATGTATATGCGGTTTTCAGACGACATGGTTAATTGCTTGTTTTAAAGATGTCATATGAGATGTATCCTGTTTATACAGGCGAGGTTCAGAAGATGTAGAGCTTAAATTACTAATCTTCTCCATTTGAGCCTCAAAGAAGGGTATAATATTGGAGTGAGTAAAACCCTGGTTTTCTACACAAGACATCGTCACAATCGATCCTACTTCAAAGAATTTTTTTGCGTCCAGAAGGACCAGCCATTTGCTTGGTTAAAAGTGGCCATGCCCTGACCAGCATTCCCCGAATCCAGTGTGAGTAGATCAAAAGCCACTATCATACTCACTATGCTATGGTCGCTCCATATCGACGGGCAGACAGAGATTATCACAGGCACCAAACATGTGGTAGGAAACAATCACATAGTCTAAAAGGCTCCGAGTGTGTTGAGAGTGAAAGGTAAAATGTGCTATTTTAACAGCGGGCACTCTCCCATTTAGAATAGCAAAATCTAGGCTTCTGATGCCATCAAGCAAAAGACTCCTACTTTCCATATTGCTGAATGCCACGTTGGTGCCCCACAATGCTGCTTGATTGAGGCACTTGCTTTCTTGGACAGCTGAAAGGAGCACACACACAGCCGGACAAATATTTTTAAACCCTTCCCCTAACAAAAAACAAGGTCTATTGCCCTCTTATCAGCATTTGATGCGGCTGAACACATGATCCTTTTACGTAGGTTACCAGAGGTGGGAATCGCTAGAGTAGTGGAAATCTGGTTTTCCATTTCTCTGACAGATCAACTGTAATCTTTATTATTACCCCTTTTTAGTTCAACAGTTTCAAATTTGAACGTGGGGTTCCATTGGGCTCTGCCCTGTCCCCAATGCTATTCAATATCTTTTTCAGAAAGCTTTCCCATTTTATTTGTTCTTTCAGCTTCGAAGGCATTTGTTACACAGAAGACACTCAATTAATTGTAGGTCTTGATCAATGTGCTTCCTCTCCTAAGCTTTCGCTGCCCAACTGCTTGCTGGGTATATAAAATTGGAAGAGAGCAAACATTTTACACTTAACCCAAATAAAAACTCAACCAATGATTGACGGCAGCCTCCCCAACACCTTGCACAAAGCTCTGGGCCCTATGTTGCTTTGGGCGCCAGCTCAAACCTCTTCCGATGTTAAATTACTTGGAGTTCTTTTAGATAAAATTCTCTCTTTCCTGGCATATATGCCATTCACTTTCATCCGCTTGTTTTCTTGCCCTAAATCTCTGGGCAAAGTGTTTATTTGCCCCTTTCTTTTCATCCTCAGCTGGTGTCAACATACATGCTGAACCCCATTTACATTACTGCAGTATTTTATATGCTGTTCAAAAGATCCATAACCCTGCTATTCCCAAACTGGTATGCGATTTCTGAGGCTTTAAAGGCTTTCAGTGGCTTAACAAATAAAATTTAAGGTCCTGTGCCCGATGCACTGAGTCTTTTATGGTACTGAAATAGCTTGCTTTAGAGATAGTTTCTTGAATAACAGCCCCTCCAGAAATTTGTGTTCTAGCCATCTTCTCTTATTCAATGCACCGTGCATCAAACGCTCCCGATATGGGGGGAGTTCACTCTTGCATTTATAGGACCTAAATCTCCAAACAAACTACCATTTGGCTTTTCTTCAATTCACAGCTACTGGAGATACAGAAAAGCTCTTAAAGAGTTCCTGTTCCCGGAAAACTTCTCTCTTGCTGGTCTCCAGTCGCTTCTGTTCTTTGTTTTTAGTGGCAAGATACCTTTTGGGTCAACACTTCGCTTAATAAATAATTAAATCAATCAAGATATTGACGTTGCCATTGTTGAATTGCTTCGGGCTTGTGCGTTTCACTGAACTATTTTTCCAGGTGCTCTCACTCACAATTTACTACTTTTAAGCTATTCTTTGGAAAAATTGAAATATGACTTCTGTCTCTGTATATTAAATACAGCATGAAGCACCCTCTACTCATCAAGCTTTCTGCCTTCCATATTCAATCAATCAATCAATATTTGTTAAGCGCGACTACTCAATCGTGAGGGTCTCAAGGCACTGGGGCGAAGGGTGGGGCTGCAGGTCCGACTGGGCGCTGAGGTTCAGTCGAAGAGCATATTTAGTTACCAGCGAAGGTCCTTTATGCGAAAGGGAAGAACCCTTTTCTGCCACTTCCCTACAAACACCCTGCATAGTACTGATTTCTAAGACTAGTATGAATGTCCTTGCCTGAAGACCCCAAGTACCAAGGGCACTAAATCATATAGTAGTCCTCACAGGAATGCCCCGATTAGGAAGCACAGCATTGAATGGAAATGCATTGGACTCTATTTGAGCGCACTGACATTTCTGGTAGTAACTGTAGCACAATTACATGTGAAGAGCATTACATTTCATTGTGCATAGTAATGTTTTACAATGAAAACAAACGCATATTCCGAAGTATCAAAGAAAGGCTTGATGAAGAACATTTCACATCTATCACGTTAATGAGTATGAAATGTACAATGCATAATGGATACTGAAGTGTCCTGAATTAGAGCTATGGAGTGGCAAACCCTTTGATGGTACGTAAATTAGGTTAATTTTCCAGTTTTTATGTATTTATGACCCACAATCTGTAAAATTATTCTTTTATTTTATTATCTTACCTACATTATATTTGGCAACATTTAGCCACAGCATGTTTGATTTTTTTTCCTCTATTTCATGGAAAAATTCCCACATTTGAGACTACAGTCATCTTATTTGCAGATAAAAAAAAAATAGGATTTTACTCTTTTGTAGCCAGGGACGAAAGCCTCTCTTGAAAGGTTAATGTTCCAGTCATTATTTCAAGATGTTACCACGTCAGTATTTGTTATGTGGCATACGAGCCATCATGCCCAGTTAAAACAAAACAACTCCCCATTCGAGTATCACAATATCACCACGTTTTCCATCTAGGATATGATCAGCCTTATTTGCCTCAAACAGTATTGAAGAGACCACTTTCCAAGTAAGCACTCTAAATAAACAACAGAGGTATACTATGTATAAGATACTACAAGGAGAGGAGCTGAATGCCAGAGTCTATGCCATCTGGGAGGGGAATTGCTACTTGGTGAAAGGTAGTATTTGCCAGAAACAGAAGCCATCTTGGTGGGGAAGTGTGGCAGAAAGGAATGCTATCTGGCAGAAGCCGAGGCATGCGGGAAAAGGGGAAGATATCTGGAGGAGGAGTTGCTTTCTGCTTGAGAAAGTGTGGTCTGATGAAGAAACGGCAATCTAGTGGAGGTCGAGAGGTCTGAAGGATGTGGACTGGTCTGGTGGAGGTGGACTCCTCTGATTCTGGGCACTGTCTATTCTGGTGGTGGAGTTAGAATGACCTGAAAGAGATGGGGCAAAGGTGAGGTGGTTTCGTCAGGTGGAGGAAATTTAGGGGAGCTGGGGAAGACTTTGGTGAATAGGGCCATATGGAGAAAGTTAGGGTGCTATGGTGAAAGTGAATAGTCTGGTGGAAGTATGGTTTAATGATTGACCCATGATTGATTTAATGGTAGAGTGATCATGTCTGGTGGAGATGAGTGTTAATGGTGGAATTCGGGCTAGTGAGGTGGTGTGGTCTGATGGGTAAGTGAAGTGAAAGGATGGGCAGTCTGGCACTGGAAAGTTAAGTTGGCAGTGGATTGCAGGCTGGCAGGGGATTGGAAAGCAGATATAAGCTGGTCAGACAGCCATGGATGGGTATACTGGCAGAGAGTGAAAGGATGAACAGGTGACCGGGCACACAGTGCACTGACAGAAGGTGGTGCTGGAAGAGCTTATAGGGAAGAATGGTTAAGGCAGAGCAGGCCAGAGGAGGTGGTGTAGATTGGTGGGCAGGGTGTATCTGCTTAACAAAATGGTGTCTTGTGTAGATATGATTAAAGAGTTGGGTGTGCTGTGGTTCAGGTAGTGTAAACTGCTAGTTAGGTTATCAACTTTGAACCCTGTAAGAATTTGTTCTAATTTCAAGATTCCATGAGGAAAAAAAAAAGAGCTGTCTATTACCTTTGTTTCCTGAACTGTACATTTTGAAGTGTCTGTGAAAGGACAGCATGTATTACTGCTAATCTTTAACATTATGCGACTGCCAGACTGCTTTTTACCAGTGAAGCAGATGTCATCGCCATTTTCCCAGTTTAGTCAGAGAAGACAAATCAAAGCTGGAAAGAAAGTAAATAGTCTTTTTCTCAATAGAACCAGTGCTCCTATTTATAAAAGTAAAATACAGATTCTCTTCTAGGGGATCCTCATCAATAATCCTGAGTACTGACTCCCACCCACGTGAGGGAAACCCATGAGCATTTATAAAATGCATGTATATGTGTATGTAACTATACATAACTCTAAAAAGAAAAAAGATACACTCACAAAAAATGCAGCCTATACACAGTCTAAAAAGTCAAAAGTTTATTTTTTATTTTAAAAAGAAAAATAATCACTTTCATATAAGTAACCATAGAGTAAAGGTGAACATATCAAACCTTTCACAAGCTTTATTTAAAAGGAAAAGAAATGAAGGACAGAATTAGCCAATAGGCTGCAAGCCACACATTCAATTAATGCAACTGGCACCATCCTAATTCATGCAGACACTGTAAAAAAACTCTGCATGAACTACAGTAGAAACAGCAAGAAAACAACAAGAGAAGACTGCTGGTTCCTCAAGAAGCCATTGTGAAGGTCAGTCTAACACCAGAGCACTTCTCTCCCGCTCCAAGAACTCCCCTAGAGGCAGATCCTAGGAGAGAAAGCATCAAGGGAAGAGATATTGGTCCAGATTGATGTCGAGGAGCATGACGTCTGTGAACCTGCCTACCTGTTCGCCATCAAAAGGTACCCCATTAAAGTCAATATCGAGGCACCATTCAACATCACAACAGTCGATCAACACCAAGGCAAGTGCTGACGTCGAGAACCACTCTGTCGATGGCTAGACCACTTCCGTCAACTTGGAGTCTCCCTCTGTTGACATCACCAAGGTCGACATAGCAGCCACCGCTGACGTCAAAGACACCGCCACCTGCAGCAAAGCATCTTCCGTCAACGTCGAGTCCTCCACCGTCAATGTCAAAGACTTCACTGTTGAATCAGTCTCTGTCAAAACCAATCTCTGTGATGTCACGGTCAAGATCTCAATCAACCCACCAGTCATTCAGATGGCTACAACGCTTAAGTAAAGTGAGAAGTAGTAATCCTGCTTCGGATTTTTCTCACGCATATTCGCCATTAAGGAACATGCTGGAGTCGGTTAGTTCTATCTCGCTGTTTCCTAGGCCAGTCTCATCTCCAAAACTGTTAGGAGAAGCTACTTCTGCTCCATTTCCAGTCAGACAGACATTCCCTCCAAGGAGACCGAGAGCACCATTTACCACAAGATTTACTTCTGATCATTCAGGGCGATCAGGTAGAAGATAGTCATGGTCTCACTCTAACTATAGAAAATGTTCACTTTCAACTACCTTATGATTTTCTAGAGGAGATTACTCTCCAACACTGACAGACACTCCTCCAGCAAGTGTCTCTCCAGTAGACCATCTCCCCACCTTTAATGAATGTATTAGAGAATGGCGCTACGAAATTGAACATCACAATGCCCACCAAGACATCATCAACTTCAAACATCTTTGAGACTTTGCACCAAAGAAAACCTTTGCTAGGCCTCTGTTTTTGGTCCCAGGTCTTTTGGAGCCTGCAATGCAGCTATTCTTGACGCCTGACCAATTAGACCTGTTCCTTCTAGACTTCTAAATAAGTACAAACCACTGAATCAGGACCTTTTTTTTTTAAGGCAAGATCCTACCCCAGATTCAGTTATTGTAGCTGCAGCTAAAAAAAAATTAAAAAAGAAAAAAAAAAAAAAAAAAAAATCACATACAGTTGTTCCTACTTCTTTTGCCCATATAGACAAAGAGAGCAAAAGATCAGTTGCTCCTACTTCTTCTGCCCCTATAGACAAAGAGAGCAAAAGGTAGATTCCTTGGGCAGAAAAATATGCAAAACGTCTGCCACAATTATGAAGGTGGCAAGTGCGACAGCTCTCGGGACGATATAATGGTTCCCTGTGGGACTCTTAACAAAAATACACTGACAAACTCCCCAAGGAAGATAGACAAGACTTCCAAGAGATACTTAATGAATCAAATCATCGTGGCAGCAGCAGATTTGTCGGACTTAGTAGCACATGGGTATTGCCATGGCATCTCTAGAAGACGCAACTCCTGGTTGAGACTGACTGGCATAAAACCTGAAGCACAACAGGTGATCACTAATATACCAATAGCGGGCTTAACATCATTTGACTCACATGCGGATGACGAAATGTCCTGAATGAAGTCTGAAATGGATACTTTAAAAGCAGTTGGCCTGGAGAAGAGAAAGAGTTGAAAAGGCAGTACAGGCCTTATGACAGGCATTGTTTCTTAGAGAGGGTTTAAACCCCTCACTGGTTGCAACAACAGCAGCAGCAACCAAGGTAACTGTACCAACACAGGAAATCTTCAAGAGGGAATTGAGATCTCTATCAACAACAAACTTCTTCCGGAAGAAAACCTCCGGCAAAACAATGATTTCCTCCTCCTCCTTCTCTGTTGCCTAATCCAGTAGGAGGAAGTATAAGCAATTATGTTCAAGAGTGGCAAAAAATAACCAAAGACATATGGTTCTTGAATATAGAGCAGAATGCATATTCTCTACATTTAAGATCCCCTCCTCCTTAAACACCACCAACCAAACCATCAGACTATCAAATAGATCTGTTGCAGAAAGAGGTCATCAGATTGATGCTGAAAAATGCAGGGGAGGAGGTTCCACATGATCAAAAAGGATTGGGAGTTTACTCCCAATACTCCTGGTTCGGAAGAAGGGACCTAAACAAGAATACAGACCTAGACTAGACTTTAGAACTTTAAACAAATTTCTAAGAAAATAAATGTCAGGATGCTGGCATTAAACCAAATATACCCCCAGCTATAACAAGGAGGCTGAATGTGTGCTATATACCTACAAAATTCCTATTTCCACATACCGATCATACAGAAAAATCGAAAATGTCTACGATTCGTGATAGGCTCCCAACATCTTCAATTCACAGTTCTTCCATTCAGGTTAAATTTGACACCCAGGGCGTTTTCGAAATGCATAACTGTTGTAGCAGCATATCTAAGAAAACAAAAGATATTAATCCATCCCTAGCTAGACGATCGGTTACCAAAGAGTCCATCCTCAGAAACAACTCTACAGCATTTCCAGATATGGTCTGGACACGTTCTCTCGACAAGGTCTTCAAGTCAACATAAACAAATCAAAAATAGTGCATCTTGTCCAAAACTACCTAAGTGTAGCCATTGGAGGAGTGCCTGTCATTTATCAGAATTAAATTTCTCACTCTTATGAACTCATCATTCTTCAGCCCAACAGATATCGTCTCTACTGGAATCAATGGCATCTTGCATATTCATAGTTCCCCATGCCAGACTGCATATGAAACCACTGTGACAGTGTCTGGCGGATCAGTGGAAGCAGTCGTCAAATAGCTGGGAACAGAAACTAACTGTTACAGTTGGCAGTCCAGTTTCTCCCATGGTGGACCAAGTCAAAAAAGCTAAAAGTGGGAATCCTCTTTCATCACAATCCCCCAATCCACACTCTTGTCACAGAAGCTTCCCTCCAAAGATGGGGTGCTCACAAGGGTAATTTACAGACTCCGGGAACATGGTCGGACAAAGAAGCGTCTTACCATATCAATCTCCTAGAACCAAGAGCGGTCCACCTAGCATTGAAGCTCTTCCTTCCTACAATAAAGACAAACTCCCCGTTAGTTCAGACAGACAATACCACGACGATGCAGATGCATTACCTGAACAAACAGGGAGGGACATTCCAGACCTCAGTCATTTAAATCACAGGCCAACAATTACAGCAGTACACCTTCAAGTTGTTAAAGTATTAGAAGCAGATTCCCTCAGCTGTATTATTCAAGACAACCATGACTGGGTTCTAAATGGTAAAGCACTGCAAGACATTTTTCAAGAATGGGACAATGCCCAAATAGACCGGTTTGCAAACGCAGGAAACAAACCAACGCCAAGACTATGCCTCTAGATTCCACCAACCGAATGCCCTTTTGATCGACTGGTCAAGGACATTTGTCTACGCTTTTCCAACGCTCCCTCTTATTCCAGCAGTTTTGATCAAGCTGTACAAATTCCAAACCAGAATGATACTAATAGCGCCAAAATGGCCTAGTCGATGGTGGTTCACATACCTTGTTCATCTTTCGGAGCCCCGCACAAGAGGTTGCAGTGCAGGCAGGACATCATTTAAAAGTTGGAGGTCAGATTATCCATCCCAATCTTTCAACGCTGTCATTGACCACTAGAGTAAAACTGTATGGCATTTTGAGATAAGCACCCTTCCCCAACAAAATCCTAGGCCTCGAAATGGAAGATATTTTGTATTGCATGGATTGAAAACAA
The DNA here is from genome assembly GCF_964204655.1 of Triturus cristatus. NCBI lineage: Eukaryota > Metazoa > Chordata > Amphibia > Caudata > Salamandridae > Triturus > Triturus cristatus. The sequence continues at coordinate 461,545,230 of NC_140595.1, read as the reverse complement.
TTCAGATCTATTTAATTGTCATGTTGAAGTGTTGTAGCCCATTTACTGCATCACGAATTTACATACTGTGCTTGCGTCAACACTAAAACGATAATACCTATGTATCATTCTATGTATGTACCCTTGATCTGGCTCAATAACTGTGCCTTGATGCCTAATGTATCTTGTAGCAAAGCACTGTGTTAATGTTTTAAAAAATGAAATAAAATTCATTAAAAAATAAAAACGTTGAAGTGTTGTGATCTTACCTGCTCCATCTAGCAAAGTCTAATTTACAGTGCTCCTCTATTAAGGTACTCATCGTAGCCATAACCGCTTATAGAAAATCACCCTCACAAACTTCATTTTTTTAAAAATTCCTGTGGTTAAGGATTTCTTAGAGGGTGTTAAGAAAGTTTTCCCTCCAGTTAGAACTTCCTCTCCCCCATGTAAGCTGAACATTGTTCTATCTAAATTAATGCGGCTTCCTTCTGAACCTATTCACAAGACCTCTTTACAACACCTTATATGGAAAACAGCTTTCTTAGTCGCAATTACCTCAACGAGCAGAGTAAGCAAAATCCAAGCCCTCTGTGCAAATGAGCCATATACAGTTTTTCACAAAAACAAAATTGTAATGATAACTCATCCCAGTTTCTTCCTAAAGTAGTCTTCGATTTCCACATTAACCAAACTATTTCTTTGCCCACTTTTTTTTCCCAATCCTTCAACTCCAGCAGAGAAATCTCCCTACTCCCTTGATGTCAAAGGTGTTGAAATTCTATTTTGGACAAAACTAGAGACATAAGAAAATAAGATAGTCTTTTCATAAATTATGGGCCAATAGGAACTGGTTTGTCCTGTATAAAACAATCAATATCAAGATGGATAGTTTCTTATATTATTTTTGCATATCAATTAGCGAAGAAACCTTTACCTGGTAGGCCAAAAGCTCATTCTACTCGAGGCAAAGCGGCTACTATAGCCCCCACTGTAGATATTTACAAGGCCGCCACCTAGTGGTCTGTTCATACCTATACTAGGAATTATTGTCTATATTCAGACTCCAGGAAAGATACTCTAATAGGGCAGGCATCGTTGAGGAATCTTTTAGGTAGTTATTGGATTGTGTCCATTTCTTGCCTGCTTTCTCAGGAATGGGCTGTTATTCTATTCAGTGCTTATGACTATTGATAATATCCCCTGGAAGAGAAGGACATATTACTTACCTGCAATTTTAGTTCTCTTCCAGGAGTATCCCCATCAAATTCATAAGCAACCCTCCTGCCTACCCGGATGTGAAATTCTATAGTCCTCATTAAATTTTACCCAGGTTCAAGGAAGTAGCCAGAAAAATAAAGTTCACCCCATTTGGAAATAAAAGCTCCGATTGTACAAAGTACCTAAAGCAAATGAGCCAGTCCCTCCCTAGAAGGGCTCCCCTATCTCTTCTACCCAAGCATCTATCCGTTCATTCTTTCATTCTTCCATCCTCCTGCTGAAATCCACTATTCACCTTTACAGTTTTACATCCAGTCATTTTTTCATCTAGCATTCAATCTTTCAATCTTTACCCATTCCATCAACTCATCCAATCTGCCACCCATCAATTCATCCATTCTGCCATCCAGCCTTCCTTCCCTTTACTCTGCCAAACTTTGAACTGTCCATCCAGCTATTCATCCATCCCTTTACTATCCATCCTTTCACATTCGCATCCACTTATCCATTTACTCATCCATCCCTTTACACTGTAGTCCTTTCACATGTCCACTCATCTATCCTTTCAGTCACTCCATTCATCCATCAACCCACCCATTCATCCATCTACTCTGCCTTCCTTTCAACTGTTCATTCACTTATCCATCTCTTAACTCTGAAAACCTTTCACCTGGCCACCCACCTATTCATCCACCGCTTTACTCTGCGATCCTTTCACCTGTCCATCCACCTATTTATTCACTCAGTCATCCATCCATCCATCCATCCATCCTTCTTGCCATCTTTTCACCTGCCTATTCATATATCCATTCACTCATTCTTTCAGCCACTGATCTACCCACACACTCATTCATACACCTACTCATTACTCAGCCCTTTGCTCCTTCCTTCCGCCCTTCCTTCTATTCAAAATTCCTACCATCTTTCCCTGTTGTATTTACGCATCTTTTGTGTTTCCTATTTCCTGTTTGCTCTTCTATTGATACTATATTCTTTATAGTGTTAATTATGAGATTTTGCCTGCCAAGTTCCAGACAAGAGTCACATAAAGAGCCCCACCCCCGCTGTAGCTGCCAAAGTGGGTGGGTTCACGATGCCCCTGCCCAGGTTCCTATATTGTCCCAAAGAAATAACCAGACCTAACTGTCTGTCACCTGTGGGGCATGATGGCATACGGAGGGTACGTGAGGGTCACAGTGCAAGTTGCAGGATAACCTGAATATATTGCTTGCAGCCTATTGACTAATTCTGTTATTCATTTCTTTTCCTTTTAAAGAAAGCTTGTGAAAGGTTTGATATGTTCACCGTTACTCTATGGTGACAGATGAAAGCAAATGTTTATCTTTTTAAAATCAAAATAAAATTTGGACTCCTTAGCCTGTTTATAGGCTGCAATTGTTGGGAGTGTACATATTTTTTTAGATTGATGTCTATATACATAAATGTATTTCATAAGTGCTCTGAGATCCCCGCGTGTGTGGGGGTGGACTATTCAGTGCTTATAACTTTGAGGAGGATACATCTGGAAGAGAACTAGAATTACAGGTAAGCAACTTTTCCATACATCTCACGCTGACAGAATTAGTGTTGTGTCTGTCAGTCTTAGATTTCTGCATTCCTCTCATTCAAACGAAACATGCTATTCTCAAGGCGGCTCAACTAAAGCAGAGTCCTTTTTAAATGGTATTTACTAATTGGGAAAGCAATCAGATAGGCTTGGCATTCCAATTTCAGTACACCTAATCCCCCAAGATTATCTGAATTACAAATGGATGGCTTGCACAACATATTTGCTGCTGCCACCTCTTTCACAATTAACCATTTCAGCGGAGGTCATTCGCCACATGCGTGCTTAGAAAATCTGCAACAGAGCCAGCCTTGTGCTTTCTAATCCAATGTAATCCTGCTTGATTTACAGAGCAGGATCCAACAGACACTTGCTGCACACACACTGCTTCGTTTTATTGAATGGGGAAATAACGTTTGGACGCTTATCCTTTCTCGTATCAAAAAGGGCGATTAGCCTTTGTCGAAATCTATCGCGCAAAGTTCGCAACGTTCCCCCCTCTCCAATCAGTTCATTTTCCGATTCGATATAGGAGAAACTGCTGAAATAAATATAGTAACGTTGAGCGCAACCTAAGTCCTACTGCAGTGCACACTGGAGTAAGCAATTCTGTAGTCGCTAAGCATGGTTCAAATGTAATCCTTTCACAAGTATCATGCAATTTAACTAATTATTATAAGTTAACTAATCAGCAGGTGCACTGCAATGCCATGTACCGACAGCACAGTGAGGACTGTGGCATTTTCTTTCACCACCAGTATCACACAGACAATGCTGTTCATATGTGGCACATGGATGCAGTCAACACAAATACAATGGAGTAATTCCAATCAAATGGTGTGATATGCAAACTATATGTTCAAGTAAACCTATGCATGAAGAGGGACTGTCTGAAGTAAACATTAGAATAAGTTTAGATTGGTAGGGAGAAGTGATTGTGGTGACTTGATGCACCGCATGACATGGGGCTCTTGGACAGGACTCCTCAGGGCCAGCGGCGAGGCCTGTATTTTCTGACATGCTGCTTGAAAACAGTCTGAAGAATAACGTTTTTATGCTTTGGACTTACTACTGTTAAGACGTCAGTGAGCTCGACATTAGGAACCATCAGTTCCTATTAACTTTAGGGCCTAGCATTTTAACATTCACTTAATCTGGGATCACATATTTAATCCTAAAAGTTTATCAGTTGGTGGCAAAGCAGGAAACTTTGACAGATTTAACCTAGAACATGCATGCTTTTCGATCTTGGTCGTTATAAAGGCCTACACCGCTAAGGTATTGCCAAATATACTTGGAGCAGGGCCTTTTTGGATAAAAAAATTGCCAGTATCGAGGAAGGTGTTGCACGGATGGAGCACTGTGCCTTTTGAGACAATGAGGCTGGTCTGCTTGGAGTAATTTGCTGACTGGACATTTGGGTTTGAAGTACAAAGTTAATGAGGCTGGATACATTTTCAGCTAAACATGATCTTAAGCAAGACATTTCTTGTCATTTATTCTGTATGGATCTGGTATATTTACCCCAAAATACTCTTTGACCTTAAAATAGAGATCAACGTATTGAGAGTACAAAAATATTGAAGGCAATATCCTGGGAATAGTCAGGTTTTTTTTTTTTTTTTAAGTTTTTATTGTTTTCAAAACCGGTACAACCAAAGGACATTGAAACAGACCGTGTGTACAATGCACTTGACAGATCACCACCCATGCACAAAATCCCTCAACCAGTCCCAGTTCTAAGGCAGGAAGAAGAACAGTGCCGTCCCCCCTCCCCACCACCCCCCAAGCCTTCTTAACCATCCGAGTCAGAGGAGTCCTCATCTGAGAGAGGCGGCGGATCACATATGTCTCCCCTATACTTGTTCCATGCTCCCCACACCCTGACCCACTTTCGAGGACATCCCCGCCTGATAAATACGGAACGCTCAGCAAACATGGCCGTATCCATCTCTCTCTTCCACACTGACAGCAGCGGTGTCTCAACCGCTCCCCATTTTTGGGCTATGTTCCGTTTGGCCGTCATGTTCCCCAGCGTCACCCAGCCCTGCGCCTGACGATTGAGATCATTGGGCTCCCACACATTCAACAAACAACGCCTGGGCTCAGGCACCAGTGACACCCCGCACACCTGTGACATCGTTCGCATCACTCGCTTCCAGAATACCTGGAGAATAGGACACTCCCAGACAGTGTGGTAGAAGGTTCCCTCCTCCCCGCAACCCCGCAGGCAGAAGGGGTGAGGCGCTTTGCCCAGTTTATGTAGCAAGCATCTGGTGAAGTACGAACGATGTAGAATACGAAGTTGCACCAGCCGCAGCCTCGAGGGTATACCCGCCTCGCGCGGCGAGGCCAGTGCCTCACGCCAGTCCGGGTCATCAAAATCACCGACCTCTTCGGCCCACCTCTCCCGCAAGAGCCCCACAGGGTCCGGCGAGTTGTTGATCAGTTTGCGGTACGTGAGGGACGTCGCCCTGTTTGGCATGTAATCGGTCAACAATCTGTCCTCCAGCGGGGACGCCTCTGGAACCTGCACGCCAGGAGCTAACTGTGCCGTCAGGGCATGTTTCATCTGGAGGTATCGGAACCATTCCGAGGGAGCCAGCTCATATTGCTGTTTTAAGCGTGTGAATTGGATGACCGCCCCTTTTTGCCACACATTGCCTACCACCGAGATACCGATGTTGTCCCAAGCGTCGAGGCCCTTGCTGTCCCTCAGACGTCCCAGCCGTTTGGTATCCCAGAGAGGTGTAAGCTGAGTCAGGACTCCCCGCCAACCCAACCTGGCCTGCGCCGCATGCCAGATAGATACAGTCTGTCTCAGAGGGCCGATCAGCTGCGGGGCCAGTCGGGTATCATACAGAGGGGAGAGCATACCCCTTTCGCCCAGTACATCCCTGTCCGCCTTAAGTGCAGGGTCAGACTGAGGCGCATGAAGCCACTGGTTGATCACCTTGAGCTGCGCCGCCCAATAATGGAGCTGGATATCCGGGAGCGCGATTCCCCCATCGTACCACCCGCGAACTAGTTTTGTTTGCGCAATTCGCGCCGGTTTGTTGCCCCAGAGTAGATTGGAAACCTGTGCTGCTACCGCGCGGAAGTAGGTCGGAGGCACCGGATATGGAGTATTCTCCAGCACATAGAGAAACCGCGGCAGGGCCATCATTTTGAAGAGCGCCGCTCTCCCCACTAGGGTCAAGGGCAACGCTCCCCAGTGCTGCACATCCCGCTTGAGGCGGTCCAGTTGAGGGCTCAAGTTGCGCCTGAAAAACTCCAGCTGATCCATTGTAACGTGCACCCCCAGGTATTTGAATGACCCCTCCACCACTTGTATCTGGCATCCCGCCGGCAGTCGAGGGTGGGGGCCCCGCAGTACCAGGAGGACTGACTTCGACCAGTTAATCATATAGCCAGATGCCCGGCCAAATACCTCGCAGATGTTAAGCAGTGTCAAGATGGAACGCCCAGGGGAAGACAAGTAAAGCAGTATGTCGTCCGCGTAGAGGGAGACGCGGTCTTCCCAGTCAGCCGACCAGCGAAGGCCCCGCATCATGGGCTCCCATCGTATCCAAGTCGCGAGCGGCTCGAGCACTAGGGCGAAGAGCAGCGGCGACAGAGGGCAGCCCTGACGCGTGCCACGCCCCAGGGGGAAATCCTCCGACATGTGCCCGTTGGCCGCGACATGGGCCAGTGGCTTGGTGTAGAGGAGTCGGATCCAGGCACAGAACTTCGGCCCAAACCCCAGATGTGACAACACCGCGAAGAGAAAGGGCCATTCCACCATGTCGAATGCCATGCGGGCATCAAGGGAGAGGATGACCGCCGGTTCCTGCAATCGTTCTACCCGGGCCAGCACACCATGTAAGCGCCTCAGATTGTGGGATGTACTTCTCCCAGGCATAAAGCCCGATTGGTCCGGGTGTACTATGCCAGACAAATGAGGCGTGAGTCGGAGGGCCAGCAGTTTCGCAAGGATCTTGGCCTCTGCGTTGATCAGCGAAATGGGACGGTAGGAGGCACATCGATCCGCCGGCTTACCCGGCTTTGGTATTACCACGATAGTGGCCGTTCGCTGGTCCGCGGAGAGTTCCCCCGCCTCCAGGCTGTGCGTGAACATATTCAGCAAGTGTGGGGCCAGCATCTCGGGTAACCGTTGATATAGCTCAATCGGGATGCCGTTGGGACCCAGCGCCTTACCGGGCTGCAATGCGTTAATAGCCACCTGAAGCTCTTCCACCTTGAGCTCGGCCTCAAGGGTCTCTCGAGCCTCCGGGAAGAGCTTGGGCATCTACAGGTCTCTGATGTATGTCAATGCCATCTCCACCGACATGGAGGAAGCGGAGGAGTACACTTCCCGAAAATGCACCGCCAGGGTGCGCACTATTTCTCGCGGGTCTGTCGTTGTCAACCCCTCGGCCGTGCCAAGCTGCGCAATCCACCGGGCACCGCTGTCGCGTCTGTCCAGCCACGCCAGCAGCCTTCCAGTTTTATCGCCTACGTCATAGACTGTGTGCCTCGAGGCCTCTGGCCGTTGTCGGACACGCTCTGCGAGGTGCTCCTTGTATTTCACCTGAATCACTCGCAGGTCATGCGAGGCTTCACGGGAGGGGGTCTCGGCCTGGCGAGCCTCTGCAGCCCGGAGCTCAAGCTCTAGCGACTGCAGCTCAGAGGTCTGTGTGCGCTTATATTCTGAGATGGCGGCCATCGCCTGGCCCCGCACCACCGTTTTGTACGCCTCCCAAAGAATCGTGGGGGAGTCGACCGAAGCGGCGTTCTCGTGGAAGTAAAGTTTTGTCGCCTGTGTTATGGATTTACTAATCTTTGGCAGTCGCATGCAGCTGGGGCGTATCGGATATACGCGGCGGCGCATCAGGTGATAGCTATTGTATTGCAAGAGGATCAGGGAATGATCAGAGATGCCCCTGGGTCTGATGTCTATACTTTCAATATTGTGGAGACAACCGGGGGAGCCCAGAAAGTAATCAATGCGGGTTAAACTAGCGTGTACCCCGGAGTGGTACGTGTAGGACCGCGCCCCCGGGTGATGCCATCGCCATATATCTGTGAACCCGAGAGCCGCCATGAAGCTCGCAAGGCGGGACATCCCCCCACCCTTCACTCGGGGTGGAGACCGGTCAGTGTGGTCATTCATCACCGCATTAAAGTCGCCCCCTATTAACACCTCCCCCTCGGTAGCGTAAGCAGAAATTCACTAAGCGCCGGGAGCGCCTCAGCATGTAACCCAGGTGGGATATAGACCGACACTATGTTGTAGGGCCTCCCCTCCCACTGAAGGTGAGCTGCGGCGAAACGCCCAGCCCCGTCCGTATATACACTAAGCATGATTAAATTGGACTGTTTGCGCATCAATATGCCAACCCCCCGGGACCCAGAAGTGAATTCAGAGTGCGCCACCATCTTGTACCCCCATCTGTCCAGCGCTCTAGTAGTGGAGCCAGTGAGGTGGGTCTCTTGGAGTAAGACCAATGCCGGGGCACACCGTTTGATACTATGCAGGACCAGGCCCCGTTTGATTTTATCTCCCAATCCCCGAACATTCCACGTGAGCAAAGAGAGGGGCCGCACCGGGGTCAAATTGGTGTCAGGGGATACATCACTCATCAAGCCTGACATCACGGCGGCTGGGGGAAAAGACATAGCATGATACGGATAGTGCGTAATGAGACATGTGTCGTGAGGTGTGTACGTGCTTGGGATAGGTCAATGGCCCGTGTCCTATAGAACCAAAACAGAAAAACCAAACCATAAAACGTTCCCCAACCCCCCAACCCCCTCCCTGCCTCCCTGCCATACGGACTCAGAACTGCCCGCCACCCCAACTCAGCAGAGTGCTCACTCCCTCTAACCCCAACCAGTACTTGCGCTTTAAGGAGCGTGGAGTCCGAGGAAGACCAGGACATCCCCTATCCCTAGGTCCCATCGTTCATGTCCCAAAACAGCTGATGTTAGGCCAATAGAGCAGCAGCAGGCCCCGGAGGTCAGTCTTGAACTACATATCGGGGGCAGCACAAGCCACGATGTCATCCGGTCGGCTCCTCCTCAACCTCTTCCGTTCCCCGGTCGCGTCCAGTAGGATCTTCCGCACTCCCGGGGTGTCTTGTCCCCCGGCTCGAGCGCCCAGCACTCCTAGCCTGGCGCCACCCCTCTAGCCAATCATGAGCCTCCTCCGGTGTGTTAAAGAATACAGTCTTGCCCTCCGCCACAACGCGGAGCCGCGCCGGGAAGAGCATTGCATATGGAAGGTCTCGGGCCCTTAGCTTCTTCTTGACCTCCACGAAGCCCCGTCGCTGCGCCGCCGCCGTATAGTCTGGGAAGAAGGACACCGTGGAGTTTTGGAGACGGAGGGGCGGTGCCACCCGCGCCGCTTGAAGAATGGCATCCCTATCCCGGAAATTGAACAGGCGGGCCAGGACGGGCCTCGGAGGCGCACCCACCTTCGGTCGCCCATCCGGTACTCTATGGGCTCGCTCCACCGAGAAAAAGGCAGAGGCGCCCCGGGGCTGTAACTTGGACTTGATCAAGTCTTCAACGTAGAGATCCATGGCTGGATGCCCCTCACTTTCCGGAATCCCGGTAATACGCACATTATTGCGGCGGGAGCGTCCCTCCTGATCGTCCAGCCGGGCCGCCAACCGTTTATTCTCCGTCTCCAACTGAGACACCTTTTGTAAGAGGTAGTTCGAGTCTTTCGCTAGGGTCTCCGTTACCTGCTCCACATCCGCGACCCTGGCGGACATTTTCTGGAAGTCCGCGCGAAGCAGAGATACGTCCGTCGAAATCGACCCCACAGTGGACTGTACTTGTGTTAAGGCAGCCATAATGTCTTCCAGCGTTACCTTCGGCGTTTAGTTGGCCGCCGCCATCTTCTCGGCGCGGCCGCTGCGGTCTGGCAGTGCGGAGGAGTCCTTGGTGTAGGCGAATTTATCCAGCTTGCGCTGCTGGTGCCCTCTGGTTCCTTTCCCGCTCATGGTCCGATGGGTGATGCCTCCAGACTCGCACCCTCGCCGACTGCCAGGGAGTCCGTGAAGCAGACCGCCCCGCTCAGGCCACGAACCCCTCAGGCTGCCCGTTCCTCTGGGGGTAACACGGATCAGCCGGGACGGCTTCTCACCACGGCGGAGTCCAGCGCAGGGCAGGGCCACAGTTCTCGGCCCTCCCCACCGGTCCCCGCTAGTAGTGGATGCTCCGGGGAGCTTCACCGGCGCCCGGCAGCAGCACTTGAAAGCGTGTCCCAGGCCTCCGGGATGAGCGGTGGATTGCGCGCCTCAGCTCCGATGCCTCAGCCGGGTCCTCCGGTGGTGGCCGATCAGGGTCTGCGGGCACGGATGTGCCGCCCACTCAGTGTCACCCGCTTCGTTGCTGCCCTGGCCTCAGCTGATCACGCGGGCGTCGGGTCCGCCATTAGCCGCCAAACCTCCGCCTGCACCTCCGGGCCGATCCAGTCCGGTCGCGCTCTGCCCGGGGTCCTCTTGCCCCGGTCCAAAGCACGGAGGTAGGCCGCGGATCTCCGGGCTTCGCCGATTCCGCTCCGGGCATCCGAGAGACTCGAGAGTTGGATCAATAGGCGTCGCTATGTGTCCGCTGTCTGTTCCGGAACTCTGGGGTCGGATCGCCTCACGGATATGATGCGGATGTCAGGGGAGTCAGTCTCACCCTCGGAGCCCAACTAGGTTGCGGCCATCTTGCTTGGCTGCAAGCCACGCCCCCCAGGTTTTTTTTTAAAGATGAATAGAACCACAGTCATTTGCAGAATTAATACATAGTGGGACAGGAGTTAGAGGAATCTACAAAAGTGTGCCTGCTTGGAGTGGTGCCCAGAAAAGACAGTCAGAACCTGCATTTGCATTTTCAACCACTGGGGATAGTGCTGGGCAGAAGGTGCATCGCCATTCACAGGAAGGCAGTCAAAGCTTAAGCAGCAAAAGTCCAGCAGGGGTATCTGCTGGAGTGGGCCCTGGCTGAGGAGCAGCTCATAAAGTGCATCCGAAGAGACAACAGGGTGGCAGAGGATTTGGGAGACCTGGGAAGGGATGCTTGAGAAGGTTCCAGAACCAATGCCTGAAGGGTTGGTGTGAGAAGTTCTGAAAAGCGGAGAATGGAGGAAAGAGGTGATAGGAAGGGAGATGTGGGAGGCTAAACTCAATCTCTGGGTGACTATGCTGTCAATAATAATGCTGGAGTTCCAACTGGATCAAAACATTGCTAATAATGTACTTTCGGATTTACTAAAATGGAAAGTGTCAATAGAAAAGACAAAATTATTGCAATCAATGAATCCTGTCCTGTAGGGTATTCGGTTCCTGCAGCTGGAGTAAGCATATCAGCCCCTTTTGGGGTACTCTTTAGTACTGAAGACGCTTGAGCTGATTCTGAAGGCAGCATGTGGGTTTTGTGTTTTATTTGTTCTGTTTGTTGAGTGAGGCTCAAGAAGGAAGGTTGTAATTGTTCCAGCAGATTTCTTTTTTGGTGTAGATAACAAGAAGGAATGTGGTATCTTGGAATATAGTAACATTGGCATCAGTCTTTCAGCTACAGTGTCTACTGGCTGTTCCACGCTCTAAAAACAGTCAGTTGTGCCCACGTTGTGTTATTCCTGGCAGTAAGATTTATGCTATTTTAAAGTGGTGTTTGTTAAGAAAAACATGTCCGAGGTTGCAATTAAACTGGTTATTCCTGCGGCAGGATCGTAAAGCATCCATCACCAGATCCGCATATAATGGTGTTCTGTGTTAGGCACTTCTTTTTGCATCAGCGAGAGGGTTATTGACAATACAGGAGAGTCAAGTATGTTCCATTGTAGGGGAGCTGAATAGGGGCTGGTCTTTTGGCCTGCGCCCAATGTGGAGATTAGCCAGTTCATGTTCTACCCTGCACGGTGTAGTTTCTGCTGTTTGTGCTAATTTGAGAAAGCAAGGAGGCAGGTAGAACCTCTCCACTCCTTAAAAGTGCAGCTTTGAACTGTCAAAACACTTCACAGTACAATAGCTGTGTGCAGACCCAGTTTAATTTTGCAACGTCTGTCCTTTATTTTTATTGTGTACAGTTAAGAGCGCTGTATGTAGAAACTTGTAAGGTATAGCAAAGCCAGTGACGATAACCGCTTCATTAACCCTACAGATTTTAATTCCAATTTCTCCATACAGTGAAAGCAGTAATCCCTCCTTTTTCGATCCATTGTCATGTATCCCGCATAATGTAACAAAGGGCAGGATTTCAGAAGGTGAGCTTTAGAGGGGCAGGTTGCTTCATTCCTTTGAGAGTTGCTTGATGGGGTAGTTCTACTGAGGGAAAAAAGGGTGTGCGCAAGATGAAACCTCATGAAATTGTGAATTGTGTAGAGTTTTGTTGAAGGGGTTGTATGTGCATGATAACTGTGATCATTAAATGGTTGTAGACCTTTAAAAGAAATGTAACTAATAAAAATATCAAGGTAAAAACATTGACAAAACATCGTTTTTCTATGATTCACACTGAAATGGCAAAAATATCTAGCACCAAAATTTCAACTAAGAAAAATACAAATAGCTTAACAATATCTAAAACCAAAATATCTACTACAATAATGTAGATGTTTCAGATTAGCATTATAATTAATCAAAATCACAATTACAAAATTATTATTTACCGAAATATCTATAACTTAAATATACATTTAAATAAGTGAAATAAATCTGGCTTATTTGCAATGTATTACAAAATATAAACTCTGACATTAAAGAAATTTATATTTAAAATTTGTAATAAATATGTTCATACCAGAAAAATGTGTGCCTATATATATCTCAAAATGCATTCATTCAACCAATATATTTTTTCCAAAATAGTAATGTAATAAATATCAAACTTATTAAAAATAATGTTAATAGTCAAGGACCAACAAACAGGCAAAAGTAGAAATTAATATTTACAATCCTAAAAACATACACACATATCTATCTATCTCGAGGTCAAAGCCCCTTTCAAGATTTTTCTTTTTATTTACAAGAGATTTCGCAAGTGCTGTGCGGGCGAAACCTACAAAAGGTTTTGTAAAAAAGTATTTAAAAATATAAACAAAAACATATAAAGATTGATAATAGATAACTTTTAAACTGTAATACAATCATTAAAAAGCCTAAATATATTTTAATTAAGTTTAATTTTTCCTGTTCTAATTATATAATGAAGCATTAGAAAATACCTTTTAGAACAGCGTATTACTAATACTAAAAAATCTTTTAAACAATCTGCTAAAAATATTTCCAAAATAAATCAATTAGTTTTAAAATCAGTACACAATGAAATAAGTGACATTTCTATTTTAAACTACATATAAAAACATGAACACCTATTTTTATTAATCATAGGAAATAGTTTAAGATGTTTAACTTTAAAAAAAAAAAATAATAATTCTACCTGCTGTAAATCCACAAGAAAACCAATAAATAACTTGCATGAAAACAAGTAAGCATAGTAATAAAAAAGTACTACCATATTGAAACAAATTATTTGCCAACATAATCTGATATTTATTTAAAAATACTGCCTATCCTATTCCACTAAAAAAACACTAAACCAGGGAAAAATATTAGCAAATAATATACACCTAGTACAATAATTGAACCATTAACTTATAATTAACCTAATTAATTTAAACATCAAGAATTATACAGAATACCTTTGTCTGTAAAGCAGTACCTACCATACAGCCTAATAAAAGCAAAAATTAGACATGCATATATATTTCAAATATATATATATTATTTTCAATGTACATTTAACAAAAAAGTAAACTAAACACCAAATATACAAACTTTAACTAAATATTGAATGCTAACTAAAATACAGTGGTAAACTATTAATCTTAGAAAAAAACTGATGGTAAAATTGACCAGGGGCGCATCAGGACAAAAAAGGGGAAAGACACATAATCAGCAGCCAGTGGTCTGTAGAAGGACTATCAAGGTAAAAAGGGGTAATAACACCCTTCATCAAAAAATAACCAAAGCTAGACACGGTTTCGTTCTTAGATTCAATTAACTGTATATCATTTTGTTGAATTAACGGTAGCCATTTATTCTATATACTGTGTTTCGGCTTTTTAGGTGTTGTTTCATAATCACTCGCTCTGGTTAAAGCTTGCTATGTCTGACCAACTTCTGACATTTCATGTGTAAAGATGCGTGGCTAGCAACTCATGGGTTGGGACTAATGGAAGAAGATTGACATTTTATGATTTGCTTTTGCGATAATTTCCTTTTGGGTGTTTCTACGTGTGTTAGGCTTTATTAAGTGATTTTGTTCTTTCTTACATGGGTTGTAATTAGACCACATAGCATTACTCCTCTGGGCTAATGCTATCCCAAGTGAACCACAGTCATTTACAGAATATAATGACCCTGATTCTTAGGGTTACTGGGTCAACTCCGCAAGTTGATACTACCACCATGTATGAAAGCGACTCCCAACACTTTCTTCCAGTAATCCATCAGCAGAAGGCATATCAAAGTCAAATGCAAAAAGGTAGCTAATGGCGGTCTGCATTTTCCACAAGCCACAGTGCATTTCCCTCAAGTCACAGTCTGCCCTGGGTAAATCTTAATCAGCTTAGTCAGAGTCAAGTATGTCCTGTGAAGATAGTGAAACTGCAGTAATCTAAACCTAGCATTGGGTGAAACTAGCCGAATCTGCTCACAGGCCCTCTTCCACTCGGTGGCTGTGATCACCTCAGGGCAATACCCATTCCTGCATCCCTCGCTGCATCTGTGGGACCACCTGTATCCTGTAGCAGCGCCGCCTGCAGGTGCGTTAATTTACACCAACCAGGCAGGTCAAGCAGCTGTCTCACTAACACATGCTGCTGTGATCAGTCAGGGAAGGTGAGCCAACTCCCCAGCGCCATATACGCCAGCCTAGCATATTGCAGGAACTGCCAGAGACAAATCTCAAACTGCACCTGTGATTTGGCAAAGGAGATACATCTGTTGTTCACACTCACCCCCTGTCCAACGATTGTAGGCTTTGTCAGCCTTCAAAGCAGCAAATGGTCGAATCTCCCATAGAGGTAGGTTATCCACAAAGGGGCTCGCCACAGTGCCCTGCTGACCACTCTGTGCCACACCACTGCCGTTAGCAGTATTAGGGATGGAAGGTCTTTCAGGACCTCTTTACCCATCAGAAATAATTCTGGGAGTGTGTGTAGGGGGTGTGTGTTCCTGCCAGTAGGGCCTTCTCCCAATTTGGCTCCTCATCAAACTAGCTCACAGCATGTTGGAGCTGAGTGGCTTCATAGTACAAAAACAGGTCCGGCAGTTCCAACCCCACCGCCACCTAGGGGAGCTTCAGAATATACCGTTTCACTTTACTCCTTTACCTGCCCACACTAGCGCACACAGCAACTTATCTAATTTATCGAAAGTAACCTGCAGGACCAAGCACAACACATAGAGACAGCACAGCAAGAACACAATTTTTGCCAAGGATATTTTCCCTATAATTAGGAGAGGAAGAATGTTCCAGATCTCCACCGATCTCCTCAAGCCCTCCAATAATCGCTCTATATTTAACCAGTATTGGGCCTGCAGACTAATGGTTACCCAGTTTCTGAGGTATCGTATCTTTTCTGTTTCCCACTGCAGCCCCAATCAGAACACCCTAGATTAAGACTTGTTTGTCCGTAGGCCAAAGAGAGCAGCAAAGGCTTCCATCCCCCACAAGAGGTGGGGCAACGGGTCTCCTGGGCCTCCAAGACATATCATAGTGTCTTCTGTGTACACTGTCACTACATGACAGGATCGTGCCAGGCAAACTCTACAGGGCTCCAACCTCGTCCATAAACAAGCCAGGGGCTCTACTGCCAAGGCAAATAGCACTGGGGATAAGGGTGGAACCTCTGCTTGTTGTCCATATCTCCGAAACAATCCTCCCTGTACGCACGCTAGCGGTCATGGCACTATACAACAGCTGCACTCACTGACTAAATCTAGGGCTATTGAGTGCAATAATTACCTCCAACATCAAATTTTGCCCCACGAAAAGGGACCAAGATGTGGATTTTGCCATTTTACCCTCGCCAAAACATGCATTTCCAATTAATGACTAGGCTTTTACACCTGGCATATAGCAGCATTGTTGTAATGCTGAAAGCTACCTGGGAAAAATGAGGAATTGCAGAGCTTATTCTATCCAGTTGTGTTATACTCCTCACAACTTAACCAATTCATGAGCAAACAGGAGTTTGCACAGGGGGTGGAATTATCTGGCTCTTTTCTGATCAGTGGTATCACTTGATTGCATGTGCAATGGATCTCATATTCTATTTGGCCACATTTATTGTCAGTTTGTCCCTCCTTTACTTATTTCTAGTTATTTCTCAATACAAACTCCAGCTAGGCAAAAGTAAACAAGCCACATTATAGCGCCCCTCATTGCACCCTTTCAGCTCCAAATCAACAGCAAGGCACAATCCATTAACATCATTAGGGATATGGACATATTTCAAAGTTTGGCAATAACTATAATTGAAGCAAAAATGCATTTAAAAGAGACCTTTTAAGAATGCATTATGAGGCAGGAGAAGAGTGCAATGTAGGATAGGTTCTTTATAAAAAAAAATACATGAAACAAAGGTCTGTACTAGACAACTCATACAAAGTGGCAATTGAAAATCAAATGCATGTGGGATAGAGGGCTTGACTGCCTGAAGACCACAAGAACGGGTTGTCATAAGATATACAACAACAAAAAGATTTCAACTGAAAAGGAGTGTTACGATTATTAGGCAAACAAGTTCTGCAGTTAATTTTGGTAGCATTCTGAGGTTTTCTAAATTTCTAGAATATAAAATGATTTAGAACGAATAGGTTGTTTTAGCCCAAAAATCTATTTCTGAACAATACTATTCTCATGCCCAGACTAAGACCATAACACCCAGCCACCCAAGCAGTAGCCAGGTTCCTGCCACCCTCTCGCTAAGCAAGCAGTTGCAAACCTTTCCGCCCTGTGCTATAAAGGGGATACAGGCCTTACTCAATGCCATGCATTCAGAAGCTGCTGGAGCAACATAAAGCTTTGGTCACTAACCATGTTGTGGAAACTATCAAGTAGCTGAGCTAGGACTAGATACTATGCATATGCTCTGCTCACTCTAATCAGCCATGGTAACTAGTCACATGAAAGTAGTGCTTGTCTTCAAAACATTACCCCAGTCCAGGATGCCCAATATTGCTATCTTTATACACCAAGATCTTCCTAGATAGCTGTAGTATTTGAAAATAATGACCTACTCATTTAGATCTTTACAAAGACCTCATCCATGCTGAAGATAGTCTGGTGTTCTGTCTTGGAGTGCAGCTATAAATGGAGCCTTTATAAGAGTGTATCATCCTGTGCAAGCTCTGTAAGTTTACTTCTGGATCCTATATTTCTGAACTCTTAACATTGCTTTGTCATTGCCAGTTGTTATACACACACATTAGTACCTACTAGACTGTGGATGCTGCTTAATAAACCTTATACAAAGAACTAACCATTCCAGATATCCTACCTGTTCAGGAATTTGAAGGTGTGAGATACAGAAATATCTCACTTAATCCAAATTTTATATCCAACTTTTTTTCACTCAACTTTTCCTCACAGTGAACACCTTACGACATTTGTTAATCATAATAGGAGATGCACGAGTGCCCTAAAAATATCCATTCACCAAAGGTCTAACCAGATATCCCATACCCCTCTGCTTTCAATTTAGAATAATATATCTTAGTCCCCAGGCAAACAGGGATACAGCTGTTTATTCGTTGCAATAATAGCCCTTTCACAATGATCTCCCTTCAGTATCAGAGGTTGTTATTAGTAATTGAGGAGTAACAACCTGAACCTTGGTTAGGCATTATCGAATGACAAATACAATATCAGTGAGCTGCTACATCAAGAGCCATTTAGCCTCACGGCCACTGATTTGCTCAATGAGTCATCCCATGACTGCTCATACTTTTAAAATACAGCCCTTCATTCAGTATCAAAGCCCCTTTCCTCTACGAGGGCCTTGCATTGACCATTTTGTCTGTTAGTAAAAATAAGACTCCATTCATCCCTTCCCTCGAACACCAGAGATTCTGATCGGAAACCCAGGTCTACAAATTCCAGAGCTTTAAGGATGGGATAACAGAATATGCACACAATAGCCTTCAAAATCTACTTCCAGATCACAATACATTATTGTAAAACCAGCATATGTGAACTGCCAACCCTCTCCAGTCACAGCAACATTTGTACCGGACAAAAGAATTAATGGAATAAAATACCTTACTCAACCATTTCTTTGCTTCAAATCAGCACTGTAGCTCTTTTTAAACAGTCAGTTAAGTCATTAAACCAAGTACACATCCCACTAGGTCTCAGGATAATCAACCCTTTTTAATGCAGCTTTCTTTAATATTGGAGTGCCTCCAAGCCAAAAACACCTTAGTGAGTGTGTGAAAAAAGTATGAAGTAAAATCATACAGATTTTCATTGCACTAGAATCAAATAGAAGGGAAAGCCATTGTATGAAATACATAGTACTATCCTCTTATTGTCTTTAACTTCCACCGAGGGTAGTGTCATCCAATGCATACTGTTTTTAGTTAAAAGATTTGAAAGATGTTAGGACCACTGGATAAAAGGTATATATTCCAGACTTAAAAGTTCTCCCTAGGTATTTCCCTCTAGTCCATCGGAAATGGGACTTCGGCCTGCTTCATGCTGAAGGCAAAAGCTATTACTCTCCTGAGCCTTCACCTCTGAAGTGTCTTCTCCTCTGAAGTGTCTTCTGTCTGGTTCAAGCTAAGATAGCTGATCATAAATCTATGGATGTCGGTCTGTACTATTCACAGCTTCTTCCAACATACAGCTGTGTAATCCCCACCTTCTGTAGTCTTTTGGGGGTGCTGCAACTTCAGGGATACTGTCAATCCTGGTCCTGATAAGGGCAGATACCATAGCTATAGTCAAGACAGTGTTCCCATGTTCCCTTTCAGCAATGTGTGCTTCTTTCTGGTCACTGATGGATTCAGAAATGATGAATTTGCTTTTCCTGCGTATCAAGTTCATCACATTCCTACTATTGATTTGCTAGAAATGTTAGTTTTGATCTGTAATGCGTTGAGTCACAAAAGATTTGATTCCTGGAATACCCCAATACCACTTTGGATTCTCTCAAGTGGGAGAGGTACCTCCTGCCCATAGCTTAGACCTTAATCCCCAAGACATTCAGCATTAGGAAAATTAATGTGCATGTCGCCTAGCGAGGGATTCCAAGAGACTGTGTCGGTAGCTTTTACTTCCCCACGTAGGAGTCCCTCTCATAGTAATTTGATTCCTGCATCCATATAGAATCCCCATCCCCATTTCTGGCCCTAACTTTGTGGCATATTTCTTTTAAATAAAAGAGCTTTTTATTCAAATCAAAAGACAGTGAAACATAAAACACATACCACAGAGTTGCCTTTATACAGATACTATTCCTTCCATTTAAATTGTACAGCCCAGTCAGTGCGGACCCGCCTACTTCTATTCCAGGGTCAGTTAACCTACTTGGACCTAGCAGCTTGAGGAGGGGGTACACAGTACTCCACGAGAGTCGTTCCATCTACCCCAGATCTTGACCTATTTCTTCAGGTACCCTCTGTTGATATAAACAGATTTTTCTGCTACCATATTTGTATCCATGTCTTTTTCGCCTCTGGGTCTCAATCGCCCCCCCCCCAACAAGTTATATTGCGTTTAGCTACGGCCAACCCTAGTGTCATCCAAGTCCTTCCCACTGAAGTAATATCGGACTCCTCCCATATATTCAGCAGGCACCACGTTGGGGTGGTAGTCGTGTCCCATATGCCATTAATCCTGTTGACCACAGCCTCCCAATAGGATTGTACTGTGGGGCATTCTTTGTGGCTTATTTGATACATTGTTTTTTACCTCATCTAAACTTCAGTCACAATACCAGGTTGCTATGTATTTTTCCCGCCTGATGATGCTGTTCTTTTGTAGCAGAAGAAAGAAAAGCCATATTTTGTTTTTGTCATTTAAACAGCGCCTTTACTTATGCGCCATGGCCTGTCTTGCCTTTCCACTAAGCTGTTGGCTCTGGTAGCTGGCATTGTAATGTCAGAACTCAATTGTAATAAGTAATAACAGTTGAGATCTATTATTTCTTTATAACAGGTGACTTGGTGCTTCATAAGTTGCCAACTATAAAGAAATTAGAGATGGGATTTTAAACAGGGATTGCAGAATCCCATGTATTATGGTAGTATATTAGTTATTTACAGAAGTATTTTAGAATTGATGGCAAGAGAGAACACACAATCACCGGTGCCCAGGGAGTTTCATTCAACAGAGCAGAAGGAATTGGTGGAATCCATTCACAGCCTTGTATGCATTTGACGTATGCCACTACTAAACCCAGATTCCCCTACAGTCCTGGCAATCTCATGCGTCAGGGCACCTCGAAGTTACTAGTTGCCAACCAACACAAAAGTCAATCAGACTGGCATCGCCTATAAATGAGGTTGATTAGGTTTACCAACCCATGCTTTTTGATACCATTCGCTCTGTACCTTTCTACATTGCTAGGGACACTAGTGGGACTGAAGTAGCTGGCATCCCCAACAACAGCCTGTGGTTTACTGGGCAGCTTATCAGATTTCTGAGTGAACGTCTTGTGCCTCTCCCCATGCTATAAAGAGATTTTTTGGGCCATTCCTCTAGAGTTGCCACTTTGAAGAAATGTTACTTCCAGCAAAGCCCACCTGGTTACATCAGAGGGCCACGTCTTTAGAGAGTGAACATATGAGGCCTTCCAAACGATGGCTATCTGTGGCTTAGCCAAAAGTCATACCAGGTTTATGGAACTACGCATATATCTGGCTTTGCCAGAGTAAGGGAACACACCTAATAAGCATACCTTGCAGGAAGCCACCAGAGAGCACCCAATCGCCATGTTTAAGTCCCCAAGGATCACACAATAGTCAAAGTAGAGCACTGGGAAGCTCCAAATCTATGGATAGAATTTGCATCAAAAGAGTTCACAAATGGCAGTAGCTCGAACTGGAGTTGAATATTCAAGCACAGCTGTATGTCCGATCGGGTCATTAAACTGTATTAGGTTAATTCTACTGGTTCGCAATCTGGTTGTTACATATGCTATGGTTCTCTCCCACTTTTTTAAAAATCTATTTCCGTTTCAAGTGACTTCTCCAATTAAGCTTTCAAGTCTGAGAATAGATTGTCATGTGTACTCCGCACTACATTATTTAAAGTCAAGAATGTTTTTTACTCCCTTCATCCGGTGTCAATAGCTCATGTAAAACCATATTACATTCAGGTTTGGTAACTCCCTTAAACCAGGTTAGCCATATCACTCTGGCTAGAAAGCCGTTGGCTAGCAACTTGCCATGTGACTTTTTGAAATCCCTTCTCACTTCTTCAAAGGTTCGAAGCACACAACAGTGGAATAAGTCACCCACTTTTTCAAAGCTGCAGCTTTCTCACACATCCTCATCAAACCCTGGCCGCACCCTCGCCAGCCCACCTCAAACCCTTCAATGGGCAGTCTGGGGAATATGCGGAGTTACTGCCAATCTGAAGCAGGTATTACTGTCAGCAGTATCTCGCTGTGATTACAGGTTTAGGAGTTTTCTTTTTGTTAACGTGTTTATGAAGCAGGTCTCGCTTGAATATTATTGGGTTAACTTCATGGAGAGTTTAATTTGAGCTGGTGGTTTCCGGTGCTTGGCACCAGCACTTAATTGACAGCACTGACTCTAGTGACACTCCACCACATGGCTGGCGGCGCTGTCAGTTTAAGTTTGAGATGGGCACAACAAGTGTGTTTAATACGTCAAGATACACAAGAATAGTCTAAATTGTATCACTTGTAGGAGTGCAGTAGTTAGTAGTTGTGTTAGTACTGTCATTGGTAGCGCTGCCGCTGCTTTCTGAGAAGGGCCCTGGCACTTACATTTTTACAAATTAAGCACCGACTTCACCTGCAATAAAGAGGGTGCTAAAAAAGCACACCGACCAGATATCAAGGAACGAAGATATAGCAAGACTGAAGGTAAACAGAGGTCTGGCCGGCCTAACTAAAGCATACGAGTCGCATAAAATCCAGCCATACAGGAACAGTCCTCTAGGAAGGAAGTGTTTGAAGGAAATTCAATGGGCGCGCCTAGTCCACCTACCCATAAAAGAACTGAACCCGGCTTGGAAATCATTAAACAATATAGTCAGTTGCAGGCTGTATAATTATAGGGCTGAATCATTGGTACATCTACTATGCTGCTGCCCTGCATTACTACAGCATCGACGTATTCTGTTAAAACTAATGTTCCTGAGACATGGGACCAGAAGATGCGCCATTGCAGTGGCACTGCTTCAGTCAAGTATAGAGTATTCAGACCTGGGCAAATTTGGCAAATATATGAACATGACACGAAGGGCCCTAATCGAAAACAACACAGAGTAAACACGTGGGGTGGCAACTGTTGAGCCCCCGGAAGTAACAGAAGGAGCAGTATGGCGAATAGCTCCTCCCAGGAAAGAATTGCACGGCACCCCTAAGCCCCACAATGAACTAAGAATTAACTTCCCATGAAAACCCTGGGAATACAGACCTTTGCTAATATTTAATTTTAAAAACAATGAATTTAAGAACAAGGTCACATTTTAGATACGGTCTGATATTACTGACCAAATGACAGTCCTAAATTATTATACACGTTTAGATAAATGTTTTATAATGTCGTGAGATACGCATTTTATTGTAATTCTGGATAACGTACTGCAATTTTGCAAAGATTTTAAGTAATTATGCAAAAATAAAGATTCATTCACCTGATAAGTATGGTGCTCGAGATGAGGGATACAATGCAGTTGTGCTTTAAATGGAATACCTCAAAATCTGGGACTCAAACTCCTTTGGTTCAACGGCAAGTACATTTTGTGCAGCATCTGCCTTCATTCTACATCAACGTTGTCAATATGGATTCCAAGACATGAAATGGAGAGCACGGCAAAATTACTTGTATGTTAGCAACAATGTATAACATCCCTGGGAGCAACACCAAGTTAGATAGAGAGATTCGTCCCAGTACCAGGATAGATAGGGTATTCCAGAATTCAACTCATATTAAGCCAAGCTCGATCTTAAAGGAGTATTGCTTTACTATGCAGAGGAAATTGATTCTTCTAGTCTCGGATTCCTGCTTTGTTCTGGGAAAACAGATTTTTAAAAGTACGCTTTTGGGTCATTGGTACTTGCTGTTCAAGAGGACCACTCCTTATTTTCATCTGAGGGAACACCATTTGCAGGAACTGCAGGACATTAGGGATCTCAGTGTGTTCCTTTCATTCAGGAACTCTACGGTTGACTCAACAATCTCACTGTAGTGCGTGTATTGGATACCATCAAAAGCAAAAGTATTTTGTCTAGGTCCATGACTCTGTCACACCTATTGATTAACGCTATTCCTCGAACATGTATTGATCTCATACGTACTTCCACACTAGTTCCAACTTTGTTTTATAGTTCTTCGTGCATTCCTCTTAAAATTCAACCAAGCACATTTACGTCCTTCCTGTTGAGGAAAGCACCTACCTGTCTTCCTGCCAGCCTAATGGTTACCTTTGTTGGTGCATGGCACATTATTGCTGGCCTTGAAACATAGAACAGAGAAATACCTACATGTTCCCTGGTTAGGGTGTTTTCTCTTTAAACATCACACAGAGTAATGCAGAATACTGAATTCTATCTTAAGGTTCAGTACTGCAACAAAGTGATTTTTAATTGTGGGGTTCCACTTGTTTCCCTCCTTGCACCCTGTCAAGTCATCAGTCACTGCAGCGGTAAGCAAAGGGACTGTTCTGACAGCCTATCTCACTTTTGATGGCAGTTGCTAGAAGGTGATTACTAGTCACCATGCATTGATGTGGTAAGCCTCTCCTGGAGGTGCAAGCTTGCATCTAAATGGCAGCATGTACACATCCTCCTCTGCCCTGGGGGAGCCCCAAATAGCGGACTTCACCAGATCCCAAATGGCAGTCCTCACCTCTGTCCTTGCCAAGCAAAAGAGCAGCCCTCTTCAAGAGGCTCTGGGCACAGAAAACAGTCCAACTTCTTCCTGAGCAGTTGTCACACTCTTTTGGGTGACATCCCTGTTCTTCAGCTGAACACATTATGCTGTGCTAAAAATTCTCCTAGCCATTACTGGTGAATGGCATTCCTTTCCAATGGTCCTTCGATGTATATATTTAACAGGTTGTCTGGCACTTTGTGCTCTTTTCAAGGAAAAGAAGCATCACTCTTTTATTGCTGGCATGCAGGGGATGTCTCTTCTACAGCAGCACCGTCAAGAGGTGGGGGATTGCCTACAGTTTCAACAGCATTCGACATCAGGAAGATGAATCAGGTTGTCATCTTTATTGGTGGAGGTATGCAGATGATGCCAGAGAACAAGTCCAAATAGGAACAACCTTCTTTCCCTGCCACAGCACTCAATCCATGTACTTGTATCCTTCTGCAGTGCCCTACTCCTCCGATCTACCACAGTGGCGTCACATTCTTCAACTGTATGTAGTGGTCTCATGACTAGAGCCCAGGGAGGCACATCATTAAACTATGCATGGCTGCATTACAGGGTGACAGTTTGTAAAGGCTCTAATGTGCAACCAAACTGTTGGTGCAATCAAGAACAAATAACCCAAGTAGAGGGTGATGAGTGAACTAGATGCTACCTGGCAGAAACCTACTATCTTTTTAGATCGAGTAAATGACATGTAAACACAACTACTCAGCCAACTGTACTTCTGCCCAGTCCATCATTTGATGGTACCATTGCCCATGATGCCATTATCCTAGTGACAGTCTCACAGGAGTCCTACATAAGAAAGAGTATGCATAACCCTTTCAGAAGGATTAGTTTGGAATACAGAAAAGTAGCCCACTTTCCAAACCCAATGCTTGGAGCATAACCACATGAAATTTACATATTGAGCTAAGATCTTAACAAATGTTGTCATTATGGTGGGAGAAGGAATTGCACGAGACTCCCACAGTCTGCATCACGATAATACCACATTGTAGAACTAAACGTTTTCGACTCATGAGATGCAGATTATGTTCAAGGGTCATGTGCTGAGATTAGTGCTAGGTACAAAACTGCTAACTATCTTTCAACAAATTGATTGGCTAGATCGAATTGTTCTGATAGTTTACAGTCAAAGTTTACTGGTGAGAGGAGCTGAAATTTTAGATTTTACACTGTGGACTATAGGAAGATTTAAAGTATGCTTTCATCCAAGTTATACTAGTGCCATTCAAATAGCTGCACCGATGACTCTACTGGTGAACTTTGATAACCAACTACATACAAGAGCATCAATGAGACCAAAATATAGAGTGCCACCAGAGGTGGCGCGCAATCTGCCCTCCACTACACTTCACTGTACGGTGGGTCTTGCCACCATGTGGAACCCATGGAGGATGGCAGGATCCACTATACATTATCAACCCGTAAGAAACAAAGAAGACAGCTTATGTATTTTATTGTGACAGTAAAGCCCTTTACCTAGCTTTAGCACAACTCCATACATACACATCAACCATAACCCATGTAGATGCAGATAAATGATTCTCTAGTACAAAACACATTCTCAATATCTTTAGTTTTGTGGCTTATCTTTCGGTCCTTTTTCATTCTCCAATATCCTTCCTTCAAACATGTATACAATATTTCATTCATGTAGGGTTATGAAAAGGAGTAAAGTGATTTGTCTATCACTAAGAACCCTTTACATGTGTGAAAGAAATAGGCGAAAGAGAAAGGCAAGAAGAGGAACTTTAGTGAGGAGGATCTGATTTTGGCAAGACAGAAATTTAGCATATGCTTTTTCAAGTGATACACTAGCAATTACGCCTAAGGTTTTACAGGCGAGTGTACACTAGACATACAGAACAAGGAAAACAAAAAAAAAGGAAATACAGATCGCAATGCATTCTAATTAGGAGGCTAAAGGTAGTTTAACTAGAAAATTATGCCGATCTGACCTGGCTATCACACAACGCCTACGCGCAATATGAAAGCATTTCATTTTCACAAAGCGACACTAATTGTACAGATGTGTAAAACATCATTTAAATCAGTAGGCCAGTATGAACAATGCTATTGGATTTTCTTTCATAAGATAAGAACTTGTACATTTGATAGACCGTCAATTTCTGCTAATTGCTATGGCACGTACAACGTAGGTTACAGTAGAGCAGCAAATAAATTGGCCCCACTGGGAAATCAGGAATTCAATCTGTGTGCGACAGTAAAACTTTCAGCAATTTTTTTCACAGCACGCCCACTCGAGAGCTGCAATTTAAGTCTGCAAACAGTTTGCCAACGATTGTTAACAAAAATACCACTACATCAACAACAATTTATGTTTCTGTGGGAAAACTTATTTTCACAACACATTGATGGTTTGAAATGCATCAATAAATAGAATACTGTACATTTGTCCCATCCCACTTGAACGCACATATTGGTTTAAGTCTTAATAATTTTCAACCTAAAGTTTACGATTCAATAGTTTTACCGTCGAAGTTATTTATTAAAATACGACCACTACACCACACCCTCTTCCGAGAAAATGATAGATGTTGGAATCTAAGAGAGACACCCTCCACAGAGTTGTTCTAAGGAACACAGTAGACATGATCCGTTGAGAATAGTGAGTTGTCTGTGAAGTTACTTGGAAATCTGAAGTACACATTATCCACCTTGATGACACCTAGTCGTACCTGGTACACCATTTTATGTTGGTTTGTTACAGATGTTAGTCTCTTGTTCTACAGCGACCTGTGTGAGTGAGGAGAGGCTGAAGACAACTGCACCTATTAACCCTTTTAAAATATTACTACTAGCAACAAAAGCCTTACAATTAGTACTAACAGTGTTACTATTACTTGTAGTGTCAACGGAATTGCGGTTATTTAGAACATTTGTAGTAGTAAATAGTATTACCATAGCAAGATATTATGCCTTTATTTCAAGGGAGGAAGGTAGTAACAACGCTGTTTTAGTCTGCTGTAATGTCAGAGCCATTTCCAACTCTACTTGGGCGCCAGTGCAACATTCCAGTAGTGGTTAAAGGCTTTAAGATTAGACCTCGGGTCTTCCTGATTTCATCTGAGCATTGTACACAATACTATTACATCCAGCTGTGTTGATGCCTTTGGACATATCCTCGCCTGCATTCATAAGCGATCAAACAATGGTGTCATCAGCCAGGCTGCAGTATGTGCTGGCTGAGCTACATGGTCCAACCCAGTTAATCCACAAATAAAAGTTTACGCTTATTTGCCCAATTGTACTTTCATCTAATTGTTTAAGATATTACAAAACAGAGATCCTGGTCTCAAACCATCTTCCCTTACTATGTGTCATAAAAGGCCCTGGAATAGGATGTATTGGTACATAATTTTCACACAGCATTCAATCTCCTGCAATTCGTTTAGGTCAAAGAAGGAGAATATAACTCAAAAGATAAAATAGGAAGAGGTTTTAGTGCGTATCAACATAGATTTTTAATTTCCTCCTGAAGGACAGATGGTTGGAAATGTCTCCTAGATCCTGGCGGAAAACATGCCACAGAGAGGGAGCGAGATAAGGAAAAAAGCATGCACATATCTGGATTTGCGGAAAAAAGGAATTTATAGAAGACTGTGGTTAGATGGGCTTAACACTGTAGCACGGACATAAGTAACCGGTGAAAAGGAAGGCAGGATCTCTGCTATACACAATCCATTGTACTAATCAGAGACTTTTAAAAGAATTCCTTTGGGTCTAAAATTATGGATTGCAGTGCCCAATTACTTGGTCTCTCTTTTACCATGGATGTGCATGCAAACCTCCCAACCATATTGCTTCACATCAAACAATGAAAACAGTTCTAAATTGCATTTATTACCTCCTTTGTATTCAACTTCAATCACACATTATCGCAAACGAGCTTCATCGCCCATTATAAATATGCTTCCTCAAGCATTATGATAAACAGGAGTACTGCATGTTAACAGTTTGTACTTTTCTGCTTACATACCATAAAGAATTTTAAAATGCCTCATAGAAAATAGGAAGAATAAAGCTCAGTTGC
The DNA here is from genome assembly GCF_964204655.1 of Triturus cristatus. Classification (NCBI taxonomy): domain Eukaryota; kingdom Metazoa; phylum Chordata; class Amphibia; order Caudata; family Salamandridae; genus Triturus; species Triturus cristatus. Next base: position 461,517,278 of record NC_140595.1, on the reverse strand, counting down.
ATAGCTGAAAAGACCCACGCTAATCTCCAATGAGTTGTGCAGGTTGAGTTATGATTTGATGTTTGAGACTTTTCTCCGTTTGTTATAGTGTAGAAATCTCTCTGCGGACAGCAATTAGCAAATTCCACCACTAATGCCTTTCAGCAAAACACTAAAATGTATTGTTCTAAGAGTATCTGGTACAAGATTGTGAGACATAATTGAACGGGATATGTTGTTCAGACTATCGTTTATGTATTCATTTTATTTTTACATTCTGCCATTTTATTTTGAACATTGATCTTTATTTTGTAATTATTCATTCTGTTTTCATTATTTTTCTTGAGTTTCCCTATCATGTGGAATACCCTGCGTCCTTATTAAATTTAGGGACTGCCAACAAAACTTCGCCATATGCAGATTTGCCCCAATTATTTAAAAAAAAAAAAAAAACTAAAGTGAAAAACAACATACTCACCAGATAATCCACTTTCTGACAGCACAAAAGAAACAGAAAATACTTTTAAAAATCCATCCAATCGTTTACGACCATGATTTCTCATTACAAATTCAACTTGGAGTCATGAATTGCATGCAGGAAAAACTCTGTCCGTTGATGACATACACACAATTGACAACAAATGGTCCTTTCATTAGTGTGACTGCACAGCATGTAGCATTTTTAAATAGATTTTTTGGCTTGTTCATTTTCCAATTCTAAAGCTTTAAGCGTGCCACCATGTTATGCTCCTTCTGTCAATGATATCATCGACAAAGGACAATGATTAATAGACAAATGTCATCAAGAGAGAAAAATAAGCAGAAGCATAAAAGCCAAGTGAGATCTGTAAAAAAACTGAACCAAATACAATTTTATCTATAAGTCTGTAGTCAGTATGTCTTGAAAAAGAGTACAGATTATTCTCAAATGAACACATAGTGTTAACTCTTCCTTATTAGCAAAACATTGTTTTTCTTGGCGGCCACTCTCTTCAATTTAGCTCTGAGGGCGAAATCAATTTTTATGTGCCCACTTCCCAAGTTATGTGCACAAGCAGAATGAATCATACTTTCTTAGTGAGGGACAGCCAAACACATCGTGGGAAGTGACTTCTCACATGCTTTCAAGTTAAAGGAGCTGAAAAGGTTATTAATCAGAATATTTGGCCAATAACTAGAAAGTACATTGTCTATATCAAATACGCTGCACCGCTAACCTGAGTGCAAAGTTTGACAGCCGAAGGGATCCATCTGGAAAATTGATTGTCTACAGCGCAGTAAAGACATGAGCAAAGAACAACATCTGACTTCTGAAAGGACAGGAAGGACAGGACATGATGAGGCACTGGCGTTAAACAAACGACTTCGCCATTAGGATATACCCAAGAGCAAACGCTATCGATTGGTATATAACACAAATCTATTTTTTTTTTTTCTTAAGTACAGAGAGTGCAGCCAAGCAGCTTTAAAAGCCCAGAGTTTGAGCATCACTGATGAAAACTGAATAGCACATCACAACAATCATTAGTGAAGACTCTGGGTTAGGCAGGTCGCTTTGAGTGATTAGGAAACCAAAGGCCAAAAACTCATGTGACTAGTGGAATGATAATGCTGCCCAGTGTGGAATGCGGCACAGGATGATGAATTGACTGGCAATGAGAAGGCTGTAACCTGCAGCTCTGTGGATGAAGGATTGCTTGAAGTCATTATGTTCCGCAGCAAACAAATACATTACACAGACGCTGCTTCCCAGCATTTATCTTCCTGCAGATGGAGCGCAATATTGCAACTCCCAAAAAAGTAAGAATCGTGTGGGTGTACTGCGTGTTAAGGCTGCCGCAGAGATTCTGACTGAAGCAATGTGGCATTTGAAAATAAGTGAAACCACAGAAAACTAAAATGGAAATGGACTGAAAACAAAGAGACCACAGGTCTACCTCAATATGATATGCCTACCCTTAAAATGGACATAGATTACAAATAACAGTATAATGAACATAGAAGCCATGGAGCTTATATCGCTAAGTGCCAAAATTAGAAGATGCATCGGAAGTGTGATGTTAATGCTCATGTCGGTATTAGTCAGATGTATCCTAAAATTGAAGACACAGAGGCTCGTTTACCCTTCCCATCTGAGATCTTCTCCCTTAGTCACTGTGGCCCGATCGTGAATAAACAGCGGGCCTATACAGTGCCATGGGCGGCATAAAACATCCACAGCTCCTGAGTTTTTCTTTTAGCATGGACTCTCCCTCCCTTCTAGAACAAACGCATATTCTTCCAGTCAATTGCTCCATGGCAGAAACTAAATTGAGATTTGAGCCCCACAATTCAAGCACATTGTGGACCCACCAACTTTCACAGCTGCTGTCAATTGCGCTCCTGTGGATTAACATTTCTCGGAATGGCCACCTACAACAGCAATTGATGGTCATTCAATCCAACATTTTTCAATACTTTTTTTTGCATTTTACATAGCGCGAACTATACCTGAGACATTGGGTATCAGAGCACTTAACATGAGCACTAGTTTCGTTATAGATGGACACATTCATTTTTTTTTGTTGGGCACAGGGAGATTAAGTGATTTGTCCAGAATCACAGGATGTTGAGCGCCGTTGCCGAGACTCGAACCCGGTTCCCCAGCTTCGAGGTCAACCGCTCTATCCGTAAGGCTACGTCCTCTCCCCTTAATTCTGGGGGCAGCCCTTCGCTCAGCATATCGGTTCCTCTGGTATTCTGCACCACTTCACACTGGATAGCCAGTCCCTTAGTGCTGAAGTCCCCGCCTACACCCAGCACCTTATCACATCTCGAAGTGCCCCACCAGTGCTGTATTACAGAGTAGAAATGTGCATCTGTCTAGGGTCACCCCTACCCAGTTACCCAGGAAGATCAGCCTGGGGGTGAGCTCCAAGGGGTCTGCCACCACCTCAAAGAGCCTGTGTTGTGAACTCCTCCCAAAGGCCCTCACTCTCGGGCATTCCCAGGGTGTGTGTAGCAGCGTGCCCAGTTACCTGCATCCCCTCAGGTAGCGATAATGACCATTATTCTTTAAGGGACACTCGTCTATGCCGACAATCCGGATCTATCTTTTGCTGCTTCTTTCCGAATCTATCTTTTGCTGCTTCTTTCAAGATTTATCTTTTGCTGCTTCTTTGGGTTTAAGAGACAAGGCCCAGAAATCCAATTTCAAGGCCAGAGTGAGTTTGTAATGTTTCCACTCACTTCGTGACAACTAAAATATGAAATTAGATTCATTTGCACATTTCTGTTTCATTGGCTCGAATTAGCAGCACTTTACATAAATATTGGAAATATGGCACCAGCTAATCATAAAAGGACCTCCAAAAAAAAAGTGTAAGACTAACCGGGTCTGTAAGACCAAGAAATTAATTTATATAAGAATACGGCTGGGTTATACCCTATACATCAAGCTTCTCCTGATTTCAAATAAGTGTGCACAAGTGTAGGTTGCTTCTAGAAATCAATGATGGCAAGCTCATACTTATTGTAGAAATCTACAAACGCATAATATAACATTATTACGTATGATATATATTAACTGTGATCCAAGGCAGATGTTTGTCTGTTCGACTGATAGCTATGAAATAAAGCAAACAATGAGGCTTGTGCGGAAAATTATACTGCACATGTTCATATATTTAAGAGAAGCGGTTCTGGATTTAAATTAAAAAAACTACAAAACTAAATATACTATCACCTGTCACTTAAAAAAACCTCTGGTTCTAAACATGCAGCAAAATAACCGTCATGAAAATCTATGGTCCGACATCTTAAATCTTTCTTCTTTGTAGACAACTAAACCCAAATGTATTTAAATATATCTTTAAATTGCCGAAATCGAAAACTATATCAAAGCAACTTTTAAGATGTATCTTGATAATGTTCCAGCCCAAAACCAACTGTTGGTGTTTAGAGCTGTAACAGAATGTAGCAAGAAGAGGAATGGATTGTGAAAAACTTAAGGAATATGGTTACACCGTCAAACGGGCAAAGTACAAATTTGAAACACAAAATATTCAGTAGGAAATGTACTATAGCTGAAACAAATCCAAACAAAAAAAAATCTGTTAAAGACAAACTAATCCGGAAACAAACACATAAATGTTTCATTGCAAAAGTAAAAGACGAATATGAACACATGAGCATAATCAGAATGGGATAATAGAGAAGACCACCCTTTAATTGCACAGTGTGCAACTGAAATATTAAAGGAGAAACAAAGGTGAACTACTGTAGAGCAACAAGTAAGAATGAAAGTGTCCACCCCATTCATAGACCTGCAGGTGGTGGATCATAGAGCCGAAAAGCCTAGATGGTGCTTCAATAGATCACTATTAGCTAATGAAAATTGGGTCGTGAGTATGTGTGTTGTAATAGATGATTTCTTGTTAACAAATATTGGCACAGCATCATATTCTGCCATGGGGGGGGAGGGGAGGGGGGGGGGGGGTTGAAAGCATTCACTCGGGGGAGGTGAGCTCTTTTAAGGCACAAGTAAATAAGCAGAGAAAAGCACAAGTCAGGTCCTTAAAGTATGAACTTGATTCGGTCATGTTAGCGCATTCCGTACTTCATACACACATAGCCAAATCAAATCTAGGACAAGCATGCCAAAATATTAAAATCCATAGCAACAGTAAACTTAAAAACATGCTTTCAGAAAAATTACTCAGAAAGCGAACACGTAGGGCGGTTTTTATCATGGTTCGTTAAAAAGAGAAGGAAAAACCATACTATCAAAGCGATTCTTTGATGCAACCGAGAATAAAGTAGTTACTCAGCTCGACTCTATTGGCAAAGTCTTCCTTAAACATTACACAGGCCTTTATATGCTAGCTAACCAATCCAACTCAGAGTATGGAGGCATTCTTGCACTCGATTCGGCTATCAGTTTGAACAAGTGAGATGCAAGTCTCTGCTGCTGCCCCCTATTACAATAGCCGAGGTGAAAAAAGCAATACAACACCACAAATGTGAGGGCTCGTGGGAGTGATGCTCTTCCCGTCAAAGTCTATAAGCAGTTTGAAAGCCAAGGCTCCAACATTTTTGTGACTCTTTTTAACAAAATCTCAGACGGCTGCGAATTGCCAAGCTCATTTACGGAAGCTGCGATTGTTGGCTTCCTCAAGAAGGACAAGCCTCTTGATAACCTGGGCTCATATTGTTCAACCAGTCTGCTGACAGCAACTATAAAATGTTAGCCAAAATTATCACAAACAGACTGGCCTCGCTAGCACAGATTCTGGTTCATCTAGATCAAAGCAGCTTTTTACTAACTAGGCTGATTTCTACTAACACCAAGTTCTTGGTACGGGCTATAGATAATTATTCAGCAAACAGCATAAAGGCGGCCGTTATGTTAGATGCTGAAAAAGCCTTTGATATAGTTCAACGGGAGGTCCTGTTCACTATATTAACACAATTAGGGTAACTCCAGAAATTGGTTCTCCTATTGCAAAACCTGCACAAGAAGGCAGACGCCAAAATCATCATTAATTCACAAATGGTAGGGCACGTCACAATCAAGAGAGGCACAAGACAAGTGTGCCCCGTCACCCGTTCTTTTTGCCCTATTCATTGAGTCTCTGGCTGCTGCATTAAGGTAAGATGTGCAAATCAGGGCCTCAATCAAAGATGCAGCAAAAATAAAACTCTTTGGGGACAATATGATGTTATATCTGGCCGCTGAGGAGCAAAACATTGTAAATGAAATTAACCAAGTCTGAAGCTCTGCTCTTCAGGTACCCCTTTAGTTCTTCCTGTTGAAATAAGGTCACATTATTCTCACACTCGCCACATTAGATACCGGGGGATCCATATCAAAACTAATTTTGTAGACTTGTTTTTTTCTAAATTATACTACCAGTCTGAATAAGGTCCGTGGACTATTACTCCAATTGCATTCATTGCCCCGAATACGTAAAATAAAAAAAATAAAAAACCAAATAGAGTAAAAGAACGAAAGTGTCAATCCAACACAAAACAAAATAAGAGCAATGGGGGATGTTAGTGCAGTAGATTCCGCATGTACATATATGGAAATATGAAGTGCAGCCAGTGCTTAACACAATGGGACTTTATGCCAGAAATCAGAGCTACTTAGAAATGATCGAAGGCCTTTAGTTGCATACCCTTATAAGCATGCGAATCATGCTTTGCCCCTTGGCTTGTCCATTTGCAAAAAGCAAATCTGCTAGCTTTTTGTAGTCTCACACCTACCCCTGCTACCATTTAGAAGAATCTTATCTGGGGCGCAGCTTCAATGGAAAGGTTGATCATTGACTCGTGATTTTAGTCAAATCCCTGTGAATATCCGAGTTTCAAATTACATGTTCCAATGCTGAAGACTAAATTTGAGATGGACTTTGGCTAATCAATAATTGTACAATGACCAAGGATTTTTGTCCAACCACCTGTAACCTGGTCTCTGCCTTCATCAGTTTTTCACTTGACCACCACTTCTCCTCCCCCATTTAATCACAACTTAGTCTCTCTGCCCTTAGATTCCACAGCTTAAGGAAACTCTCATATTAGACAAATGCATCAACTGAGTTTGGAATATTAGTGGAAGGAGGGGAGGTTCCAGTTGACAAACTGCAATCTTTTGGTTCTATATACTTAAGCTAACTTACGTGCTAATTCATGTGCATGTAGAAACTGTCACTCTAATAGACAGTACAATCAGGATCATTAAAAGATGTAAAGAACCTGGAAACATAAATGGAACCAGAAAAAAATCTGGTAAAAAGGTGTGGTGAGCTCTGCTTGGACAACTGCATTTAAAGGTCACAGATGCCAATTCAAAAAATGTTTTGTGAAGCTTCTTCTGTTGATCTCCAAGTTGTGCAGAGCATTAAAAATAAGTGACCTGTGTATTTGAGACAGCACTTAGGATTTCAAGTGGCGTTGTAGGCATGTCAGTGCATGCTTAAATTGTATGCAACAGTAATATTCCATTTGAGACAGTTAAAAACGTAGGCCACGTCTGAACAAATGCCATCAAGCCAGTTTTACACCAAACATCTTCCAGAGAGGTGATATAGTGTCAGTCCCAGCAGACAAAGACCCATAGAGACCCAAAGCTAGGCAGAAGTTACCTATACCATGGTGGAGTTCTTTGTGGGGATATTCTTCCACTACACTGACACTACTGGAGATTTCCATATCTTTATTACACTCCTAGTTGGTTCTGGTAGATTAGTATACTAGGGGCCTATATATAAAGAGACTGCACATATCCTTTTGGCCCACATCGCAAGAGGGTCAATAGTATGGAAAGGCTCTTATCGGAGGCCAACGCCCATTCGTTCACCACAACTACCTGAGACACTCAATATTATGACATAATGTCTTGTAGCGCTAGTTCCCCATCATATATCCTTCTCTGCAGGGCAATTAGTGCTATATGACGGGACTTTTCATCCTATATGAGGGTATGCACTACTGCTTCCATTTGGCAGAAAAAGTATCCTTCTCCTAGCATGGGATATTTTGGAATATACATAAACGTTTGGGCAGTAAATTCGTTTCCAAGGCAGTGGCCCTAAGCAGCAGAGAAAGAGGGTGTTTACACCATTAACAGAGCAAGCTGTACCAATGTATACATTGCTGACAGATCAACAAACATTGTTTTTTTCAATATCAAAACAGATTAGCTGCAGATTGAATTGGGTCTGTTTAGATGCGAGACTCAAAAAATAAGTAAACAAAAAACACAGCTGACAGGTTTATATAATCCCCACATTAGGTTTCCCATCAGTTCTCTTCATTGTCCTTCAGTAATGATGTGCCATCTGCTGGCTAAATGAAGAGTAATGTGGCAGTGTAGAAAGGTCCTCTGTAATTGCTGATTTAGATGGTTTCCCATAATTCAAAAAGCTCGAAGTCAACCTAGGCTAGTGCTTGAATGTCTCAATCAAGAGTACTCCACGAGATTTTGTTTCATTCTCATCACTGAAAATCTCCATTATGAGCAGACATATTGGTCAACAGTAAGAGACTGCTTTCTTGAATTCCATGGGCTGTCATCGTTCAGTAACAGTAGAGACTCAGACAATCTTTCATGGCGACCACTACAACACTCCTATAATGGATGTATCCAAAATGAAATCCGCGGATGTCAGAGAATGTGAAACGCTGAAGTATGTCAGTCGGTGGCTGTAAATTGCAAGCAAAGGCCAAAATATTGATTTATTTTTGCCTGCAGACAAATGTGACTTTTAAGCCATCCATCCATCTCTAAAATGTCAATGAAATATAATAAAATTTAACACATTGCAATAGAAGAGGGACAGTAACTGCACGGACAAGAGCATGTACCAATAACAGCGTCTGCAGCCCTTTTACACGAACGATCATAAATGTAAAGAAATATGTTGGAATTTGATACACATTTTATATGGGAAACAACACAAACAAGGATAGTTTACACTTATGTATAACATTGTGGAAAACACACACACTTTTTGCTTTCACTTCTTTCCTTATTTGTCTTCCTCTTTTACCTTCTCCTATTCTTTTATTTTAGAATCCCATCCAGAGTTATTTGCAAAACTCTACAGATGTAGCAAACTCATGTAACATATAAAAAAGCAACCTGCACCAAGATCTATATGGAAAGCGGCTTTCTAGGTCGAAAAAGTGACTCTCTCCATGGTGACACTGCCTCAATCCATACTTCTAGCCAGTGGTCGAAGTGGGGGGGAAAAGTAGGGGAACTGTGGACAGAAAATCAGAGGATGGTAATAACCCGAGGATGGGATCAGTGAGTGGAGGCAGAGGTGTGGCTAGAATGCACAAAGCATTCCAATTTTTAGTATTTGTCATTTCACTGACCAGTTACAGCTTAATATGTTATTTAATTCAATGGATACACGTGAATAAAGGTTTAATATGAGTTATTGACATTAAAATACATTCACAAAGTGGGATCTATTTCTGATCATAGAATGTCCCAAATACTCTTAAAAGTGTAAGAACAAGACATTTGTCTCCGAGCCATGGAGTTTCTGTCATCAGCACTTCTCCCTTTTTCCACAAGAGCACTTCAAACATGAATGGTAGAATATCCTAGTTTTGCAAATGCTTTCTATATAATTATGGCTCTGCCATATAATACATCTGCTGCATAATCCGAAAGCGTTAATTTGTAGCTGAAACGGATCAAAAGTTACTAAAGTTGCATTGGTACTAATAAGGAAAAATCTTTCCAGAGACTGTTAACATGTGTAAAAATGTAAAAATATAACGTATCAGAAAATATACTGCATTAGGCTACAGCCTTTTTTTGCTGCATAATTTTGTCAACACTGCAGCATAATTTTGTCTTCCTTTGCTGCAAATTCCAGTGGCCCCAAAGCAGGCAGCACATGTTAAAAGTGCTTGTGCATCAAGCAGAGGGACTGACGTTTGCAAACTTAGTTTGGTGTGCATGCAAATCCTGCATTGCTGATCCCTGGTGAGTTGCAGTTTCTACTGCTGAAACAAGGCTAATGGAGGTACCAATGGGTGAGGCAGACTGGCCTCAAGGGCAGGGACAGCTTCAGCGTTGGTGGCTCCCTGTGCAACAATGTGCGTTGGTGCCCCCCCAATGACCACCTCAGCCACGGATTCCCTCACTACCACCCTTTAACAGTGCCTTCAAGTCTCCATAACCACACTCTCTCTCAGATGCATTTAATTTTATTTACAGCGCCACTCATACTAGTGTAGGGTGTCAGAGCACTTTACATCACAAGGAGACTACAAGGTGTAGGAGTCACATGACAACCATACTAGTAGGCAGTATAGTTTAATAGTGATTGGTCGGGAGAAACACAAACTCAGAATTTAAAACATAATACCATGGTTGGGGTTCTCAATTAATAAGCAAAATTGATTACTATCCAAATGAACACTTATTGCAACATTAGGATAATCAAAGACTGGAGGAAAAAAGCAGAACGCTCTAATTTATACTTTGCAGTCTGCATGCAGCTCTTAAATGACAGTTAATAGCGAACTGTTCTATGTTAGGATTTTAACTTATAAACTGCAAGTATCAAAAGTATCTCTCTGACAAAAGCAGTGACCCACTGACCTATTTACATTATGTGCACTTTGTGATCTGCATGGTACATGTTCTTTGTATCAGGCACATTAAGCCTCTTCGCTACCTTTCTATTAGTCACAACTTCAACTAAACACATCTCGGATTTCTCTCTAGGAAGAACATTAATCACCAGAGTTATGACATTTTTATTATTGTTGCCGACGCCCCCACTCAAAATCAGCGCCTGGTGGAGTCACGCCGGTTGCACCGCCCTAGAGCCAACCCTTCAAGAGTCCTGTGATCTCAGTGACTGTTGCTCTAGGGTGTGCTGCGTCATAGGCCTATCCCCAAGACTGAAGGTGAGTTTGGATTGTGGTGGACAAGCCTTTAAGGCTAACCCACACTTGCCACTGCTAAGGTCCACCTGCTGGTGCTAAGACACCAGGGCTTCTAAGGACTTGCAGGGCCTTCTAGGGTCTAGCAAGGGAATGTGCTCCTTCAGGAGAGTGGTCTGGGGGACTGGTCATGAAGGCTAAACGTGGTTCCCCAGTTCCAAATTCAGCAGCTCTGGCCATAGTGCCAAATCCTCTCCACCACTGAACACCATACTGCTCCACTGAGAGAAACTCGCACTGCCTTCAACTACAACCCAATTGTGCCCCGCTATAAACACCTGGATGCAACTCAATTCAAATTATACGCAAGAGTAATATGTGGCCTTGAAAAAAAAAGTAACAACATGATGGAAAAAGCAAACACTCGTAGGGAATGCAAGATTAAGTAAAGTATGTGAAATTTAAGCAGGAGCAACATGGTTACCTTAACGCTTTCACACTCACTATTCAGAAATCAGTGAGTGCTTTTGTCTGAAACGTTAAGGACATGACTACAGGGCCAGGAAGGGACTCATTTCAATGTCCATCTCTAATATTCTTACAAAACAAACAATATGGTTGAAAAAGACTACATCCGTGAACACAGACCCGCAGTACACATTGTGTGTTCCAACCTATCCATCCATCCATCAAGCAGGCATTGCAGTACCTCCAAGATTGGTACACTTCCCCTCCCAGGGGAAACCATACTGTTCAAAGAAAGACAAGAAAACAAAAGTAGTGCTTCACTTGCAAACTCTGTAAAGTGACGTGGATGTGTTTGGGTGTGAATAAAATCAATCTGGCCACTTTGCGACCGCTCTGTCTTGCTTTATTTAGTCATTTATTTTTCATATTTTTAATCTTTTATTCCCGAGACTGCACTTTGGAATAGAATTTTTTTTTTAAAAATGTAAAAAAGAAATTTCCAGCAAAAGTGTGTTTTCTTTTTGGGATACATTTCACAGGGGAACAAATAAATAAAAGGAGGAAAGAGAGAAAGAGACCTGTTTCTTGAAGTCACGGTTTTCAGTAAGAGAGGAGGAGCTAGACAGAAAGAGCGGAAATAGGAGGAAGAAAGCAAGGGAGAGTGGGGTGACCGCTGCCAGCGGCAGAGCAGGTGTGGACACTGTCCTGGTCTTCACTGGGCAAGAAGGAAAAGAGAGTCCTTTTCCTTCTCTGCCCACCTGCCAGTCCCCGAACGGCTACGAACGCCGAGCCTTATATGAAGGCCTTGGTTATTTCTGCCGTCCTGGGACGCTTGTTGAAAATAAAATAGTTGGGGAAAGGAATATATTGGATTAAAGTAGGGGCACGCCGTGCCCTGCTGATCCAACCCACTTCGGCCACTTTTTCTAACTGAGCCTTCCAGGTAAGGTCCATTTACAAAGCAACATTTGTTGACCAATCCCAACAACTTTACTAAACCAACGTCAAGAACAAAAAATATACATTATCAGAAAGAACTCTAAACAAGATCAGCAGTGGATTCACTAGAAGACGAAAGACCAGATGATTTGTTGACATGAGCAAACGTATCTTGGTACGGTTAAGCTTTAATTCAGACTAGACTACAGAATAAGCTAAAATTGTTTTTTTCTGAATAGTTTTTAAGGATATCTGACCCTTTCAACCACTAACTCGAAGTATTGTTATAATGAACTTCAAGACTCCAATGAAGTCATTGGACAGCTGAATCTGGAGAAAACATAGCCAGCAGATATATTTATCTAACCCCTGCCCACGATTTATCGACACCCGTTTCCTCTTGCAGATCCATAAGAACAAAGAGTGTATGACCTCCTGCTACTGCCAGCACAGGAAGCTGATTTCAGAACATAAAAGATAAACTATTAAGATAATAAAGGGACCTGAAGAGCCAATCAGAGCTAACATCACAAACTATGAAAATACATGTCTGTCACTCACATTCCCTCATCCATTACAACGGTAAGCGCTGTGCTCCAAAATGCAATAACCGTATCTCAGTGGTCAACATGAAGGACATGGAAACTCTTCTCATATAGGTTCAAAGAACAGAAAACACACTCTCAACCACACACCCACACTGTGTAGCGTACTACCCAGTCAAGCACTGAGGTGTGCCATACAGAGATAGTAAGCACTTTACAAATACTATAATACAATACCATGCACACATATACCCGAAGTCTACTGAATATTATTAGGTTAATTACACTGAAATAGTGCTTAAAATCACACATGAGCCATTGTTCAGCTATTAAAAACGGTTTAGGATTAAGCAAGAGTAATTAGCAACCACCTATGGAGGAGATCTAACAACAACAGTCAAGCACATACTGGATTTTTATATTTTGCCAGATTCTAAATTCTCGATTTCTCTAGCAAAGTCTTAGCAGGACCATCTGTCATGCGAAAGAAGCAGAGAGACACCAAGTCAAAGATCAGGAAGTGTTCAGCTGTAGAAGTTCTTTCCATTTTGTTCAGCCTACACTTGATATAGGATACTAATAGTGCAATAGCCACTAAAAGAGTGTATGAAAATGCCACTGCTGGTTGGGCTATGCCCAGAGCACACATCATTCCTGATAAGGTTTTCGGACTACTTGTGTTAGCCTGGATCCGATATACTGCACTGCTGCACCTGTACTCATCTGTTTACCACAGTCTTACCTTGCATTCTAATTACAAACAGAATAACTACACCAATAATATGTTGCATGCTTGCTGTAAACAAAATACATTTTACGCATAGTTGCTCTGTAGGCAATATATTCAACTAAATTTTCTTAACCTATATAGTTTATTTGCATTGCTGCCATTTTGCAGAAAGGATCAAAGTTCTTGGTGGACCCATGTTGAAAAGCCATGTACCAGCAGTGGACCAAGCAGAGACCACTGCTCGACATCCTCCCTATATAGTCTGCTATAAAGCAGCACATCTCATGATAAAAGAAACCATATGTGAAATATCCACCATTAACATTGGTTAAACCCAGGAATCAAACAACGAAGGAGTGACATACTTTGGCATTGATACTAAATGACTAGTAACCTGTAACTTTTAGGTGGAATTTTAAAAGTTGTAATACTGCCAAGCACATGAAGCATCATTCACTTGATTCTAGGGCAGTCACTATGTCAATGCAAGCAATTTACAACCTTCTGGTGCTGTATTACTAATAATCTTATTAGCAGAAGCTAAAAAAAATAAATATATACTTTAATGTTAATAATAATTATTTTATATGATCGATGCAACAACTGCATATCCTACTTTAGCTGCCCTGATAATAATAAAAACCATAACTTATTTATTTTAATAGTAGATGCAGCAATAGCAGCAATGTTCAACCAAGTGCTCAAAGAAGTGATTTTGTTGTCTATGTTATGATCATTTTAATTTGTTATGGTAAACAGAGGTATGAGAAGCTTTGTTCAACCTTGTGACATTGCTCCAAGAAAGACATTTTGTACACATCTAAGCTTCTGCATTTGAAATTTGACGAATTGTGGCCACATACGGTATCAACAACAGTGGAGTGGTTTGTGCAAACACGTCTGTGAAGTAACTTAAGACAAATTTTGCGTTTCAACCAATATTGCACCAGCCCACAGATCACCCAGGAATGGAACAAAAGAGAGACCATCTAGTAAGTAAGGAATGGACTTACAGTCCCCACCTGGGTGTCATGCTTCATCATTGGCCAATGAGAAGCATGACAACCAGGATATGCCGGTTGGGAAGAGGGGTTGCGGAGGCCATTCCATACACTGTTTTAACATTTTGTTTTACAAACCGTAATGATTTTTATCAAGTAACTCGGTCCTATTCATATCATAGGTCAAATAGGATTCCAGAGGAACCCCAGAATTAATGTATTTCCCAGGAGGGGACTATGTTTTGTGCATCTTGTTTGCTTCATGGGATGGGCATTTTCAAAATATTCCTACTCCATCAAGACCCACAAATGATCGGTTTATAAAGGCTGTCATAGAATAAGCAGATTTTCCCTATACAGCAAAATTTGCATATGTTTATATATAATATAAATCCACATCTACTGATATTCCGATCCATGTATTGCTAAACTAATCAGATAAAACTGAACTACAGATTTGGCAGCTCAACCGTGCTGGCAGCATTAAATATCCAACCCCTCATTGAAGGAAGCTTTGCCTAGACAAAATGGAGCTTCACATCGGGGTGAGAAGTCAAACTACAACTGTGACTAAAGGGGAAAAAAATAGAATCTATTTGCAAGTTGGATACTTAGGACCTTATTACGAGGTCGGTCAGAAAGCCTCCGACCGACATGGTAGGTTTACACTTAGACTGCCGACATTGTAATTCGGCGGCAAGACTGTAAACCTACTCTGTTTCGACGGGCTCCTTGAGCTTGTCAGAAGCCACTCATAATCACTTAAGGACGGCGTTTCCGGCGCCGGGAACATGATGTCAGTTTCCGACAGCCTTTCTATGTTGGCCTTTCCAACATAGAAAGACTGTTGGAAAGCAAATTTGGGGGCCCCTAGCAGAGCCCCCCTTCTCCCCTGGCCCTCCGCTTGTGGCCCGGGGGAAGGGGGGGGGGGGGACAGATGGTGCCCCCCTTCACATCCCTGCATCGAGTGGAAGGCACCGTAAGGTGCCTGCCACAGGGTGCACGGATGTGCAAAAAACTTCCATTGTACAATGGGAACTTGTGCTGCGGGCAGTTTCGGACTGCCACACATGCTCCCATTGTAAAATGGAAGTTTGCGACCGCACCATGTGTCGCATCCTAATTGCGGTGTTGGGACCGCCGACTGGAAGTCGGTCGGTTCTGCATCTACGAAGAGGTCGGTCAGAGGCAACTCCAACTGACATCGTAAATAGGCCTTTAGTGGTCTTAGCACTGAGAGGTATTGAAAATTACCCATCTTGCAAGACATTCTGGTGTGGAATTTTTCTCCACACATCTTACTCCTCTACTTCCTGCCTCACTTGAACGGTTCACAGTTAACAGGCTTTAACTGGGTCAAACTCGATTATGTCCTTAGTGGTCTACTGCCCCTGTAAGTGTGCCTTCATCAGATCTCTTTTGAAGTGATGGCATGGAATTTAATAAACCAGCAAAAACACAGACATGATATAAACAACATCAAGGTAATTGATTAAATTGTACAAACAAATAAATGCATAAATAAATAAGCAAATAAATAAATAAATAAATGAATAAAGTGCAGGGCCCACTGTTTTTCCACCCCATTTCTCTTTCTTACGCCACTCTACATTTCCTGTTTCTTTATCTCACCATTGCAGATTATTTTTATCCCTACTTTTCTCCCTCTGTCTCTTTTTCCTATCTTTCTATTCTTACTTCTGCTTTTCCTGCCGTGGTCTCTGTTGCCCTGGATCAAAGTCTGATGATTGAAAATAAATCCTGGTCCTCACCACCCACAACCGCCTACACAATTAAAGCACTGGATAGCTTATGGTAGCGTAGTTACTTGATAGTTGTGTTGTACTTGTATATACAATCATCTTCTATTAGGAGTATAGACTAAACAGCTTTTGTAGACAGTGGCCTGCATAAGCCTCTGATACAATAAACTCTAAAGGCAGTTGTATCAATTTTAGGCTCACCTCGAATTCAAAAGCGCGGTAATGTGCAAGCAAACTACTAGGCTAATAAAGTATGAAACCGTACTGTAATGGTATTACAAACCACCCATTATTTGTTTTTAGGCCCAAATACGCTTCGGAAAATGGTTAAACTCAAACATGCCAATGATTTACCCATTGAAGCCAACTTATTCAACTATTAATTAGCGATTGACTAGTAACTAACAATGTAGATTCTGCTCAAATCCTTCATTCCTATCAATATCAATTACTTACAATTGGACAGTTTGGTTTTACTTAAATAACAGACACAAATGACATACAGATGTTTGAGTTAGGGACTAAAATACAAAAAGTTTAATGGAATGACCTTCCCCGGTCCACACACTTACCAGACCTCCAGTAGACATGCGGCGAGGACGGCTTGTCTTCATCTGAACTCGCCATGATTTCACACGGATGCATCTAACCACAAACGTCTCAGGCTAAACTACCGCAAAGTCCAGACATTATTAGTAGAGTTAAAGGCCATCACCATGAAATTAAATGAAAGCACTGTTAGTAGAGTTGAGAACATGACATGAATCAAAAACAAATCAGAAGACAACATATTAATCATTGTTCAGCCGTCCTGAGATTACATTGCACACAATCAAAACATTTTGAAAATGTTTTTTTGTTAATATCAAATTCCTTCAATTCTTAAATCAAACATTCCAAAAATTATGACTAAAAATTGGAAAAATGCACATCTTCATCTGGTAATTTAACTCATCTGTTTTTTTGTTAGTTTCTATTTTTAGAATTACATATCACACAACAAATTTGACAAACACAACAGCAGCAATTATTTCCTGCATGCAATTAGGCATGGTGGTTCATTTCGAATACGATTGACCAGGCTTTTTTTCCCTGTGAAATACGCAATTTGCATTTTATGCCAATTTTCTTCACCCCGGGTTCATCTAGATATTACAGACGATGCAGGACATGCGGACGGTGTATAACATGCAGCTTGGGGTGTTACAGTAAGGAGGAGTCCTTATATCAGCACAAAAGAAAAAAACTGAATTTATATTTAGGATTAATGATTAATGCTAATCAGTGTAAAAATGGAATTGAAAAACATAATTGAGAGAGAGTCTTAAAATCTATGTCAATTGTTATTCTGGAGTGATGGAGTAGTATATATTGTACTGAATTTATCCATTGAAGTTATTTCTAAAAGAGCCTGATGCGGACATCTTGCACCACTTAGCGGTCTGTAGATAGATTGGTAGACTTTAATTCAGAACTACTAGAGCGGGTCAAAGAAATCATTACAAATTTCTTTGAGGATTGCTGGAAAAAAAGTTTTAACTGAACTGTTTTTTTAGTATCTTTTATCAGCATTTGTTTTCAGGTCAGATCTGCTCTGAATTAGAATACAATAAAATCCTTACATACATACAAATATAACCTCTCAAGCTATAAGTTTAGACGCAACATAAAGACTTCTACGGCTCTTGCCACATATCGCCCCTTGATTCTTTTTTCATTGGCTGAAATCTAAACATCCCTTGCGCCTATACTGCATACCCAGGACTGATGTAAGCTCTACAAAAACAAAATAAAAAAAGCCCTTAGACCCAAAGAACAGTGTAACTATCACTAGTCGACTTGCGCCTAGGATTTCTGAACTTTTACACACTTGGCATTGATAAAACCAGATTGGAACCCTCCCCAAAAAACAAAATCTATGAAAATCATATACTTTCACAATTAGAACTGGTCTCCCATTCGTAGTCCAGTGGAATTCCCACCAGGTTAAAAAAAACTGCAACAGAAGGCATGGAAGAGTTGTGAATTAACACATTTTTCCTTTTAGCATTTTTCTCCAGTTGGAAAACATTTCCCTTTTGAAAAAGCTCCTCGTCCTACATCACCAATAAATATGTGGTTTTAACCACGGAGCCAGAGTACCCATGGCCTATGCCCGGTGGAGCTGTCCTATGCAGCTATAGAGGAGTTTTGCTCTGGTTCACCCCCACGGCCGTCACCTACCCAGCCAGACATCGGACATTGTTTTTCACGGTTTCTCACAGTTTAGTCTGTCTTTCACTTTAACTGCTTGGACTACTTTTTTCCACCTGAAGTACTTGTCCCCTGCCAGTCTGCCTGACCCTTTCTGCATTCCTTTCCCTTGTTTACCTTTACCCCTCTACCTTCCACTCCCCATAATGTCATGCGTCTTGGCTATGCTACGCGCCAATAACATATTATTGTGTAATCTCATGGTTCTCCCCTATGCCTATACTTGGATCCTGTAACTGATGTAATTTTTGTAACCTGTAACTCTATGATCCTCATGTAAAGCGCTCCGATACCTTCGGGTCTAGTCAGCGCTATATAAAACTCTGCAAATAAATGAAAAAACCTCCTATTTTCCAATATGAAAGCTCACTTGCTACTGCCTTTTACATTAGTGGATTTCCCTTTATTTTAGGAGTAGGGATCAATCTGCAAAAAGCTTTTTAATTTCAACAAACCTATTAAATTATCGGTTTTGATAAACTGTGCTGGACAACCAACGAGGTCTACAAAAGGTTGAAGATTTACTCAGCAAAAATAGCACAATGTATGCAGTCACTAAATCTGATCTGTGCATAGAAATGTCCACTGGTCCTGATTTCTGGGGACAGTGATCATGCAGTTTCTGCTGTTAGATCAGTAAATACCACTTGTGTGCACCAAAACTTTGTGAACAGGCCGGTGTCAAATAGAATTGTTTCAGTGATCTCTCTATATATCAGGAAGAATAATCTGCTTTGCTATCGAAGTTAGTTTCAAGAAATTAGTTTGCTCTCTAGGAGAGAGGTCGTTATTTGGGACTTCGCAGACCTCATTTCTATGATTTGTGGAAAAATTGGTCACTACTCATTGTTGTGTAAAATAAATTGCCAGATCTTGACAGAATCTACACTACAAGAGATGTGAAATTGGATTGATTTGGTCTCCTTATCAAGGATTTGTTTTCCCTTATCTATTTGTTCACATCACTTCATACAATAAACAGGCAATCTTGGAAAAACTGCCATGCAATGTTAACCATAAAGTAGACAAATAGCTGAAGACATATGCGTGCCAGAGGTAGTCCTGAGAAAGTACAGTTTAACAAAGCACTTAAAAACACAAACGTTTCGCTACTATTTTGTTTGTGGTAGTTTGCAAAACAAGAAGAAATTGAAGCCATCTAAAGAAGGTCCATGTTCCCATAAATCAGATGTCTCATAAGAGATCTCACCAAGTGATTCTTCCGTGTACTTCCTCTAGTGAGGCCTATTTTTGTGTCAAGGTTTTCATTAAAAAAGATTTTTGGGCATAAAAGGTTAATTGAAACAGATAATTGAGCATGTGCATTCAGAAGGCGCTTCTGCAGAATGTGACTTGAACATTTTCTTCAGTGGATTGTGACAGTGGAATTTGCCACATGGCGCATAAATGTAATGAACAAATCGCAAGAAAATGGTTGCTGTAAGCAAATACATCCTTTACGACCATCATTTTTTAAGATTGGAATGTTTATTTAAGAGAATTGACAGCAAAACGGATAACATTTCAAAGGCAGGCTATGGCAGTCTTTTTTTTTTTAATTTACTTTCAGTCTGCGAATTAGAGGCACTGTAGAGCATGAAGGGGCTTCCAGCCGCTGTATCCCTCAGTGAGCAGGACGATATTGCTTGATGTAGAGTGTGAGACCTGCCGCCCTAATGTGCCTCACCTATGATCAGGAAAGACCAACTTAAACATTGACAACTCTGAAGACTGTGAGATGACATTTGTCTTAAGGCAGCAGTGATAGACCTCTCTAAAACGACAAGTTTCTGTTGTTGAGTAAGCACATTCTGACAGCCGGCAGAGCCGGCTGGCTTATCATGTCTTTGTGCCTTAATAAATATGACTATGGGCTGATTGTGTCTGAATCAGAGACAGATGCGATCAAAGTTGACAAATGTAAGGTAAAGTTGACAGGAAAGATGACACTGTCAAAATCTCAGTTGACAGCTTAGTATTATCCGATCAGCCTGCACCCGTGGGATGGCTTTCGAGCAGCGCTTTTGTTCGTATGTCTCAGATGATGTTAATGTCAAAATGAACCACTGCGATATGCGTCTTCTCATCGATGTCTGGCACTGATATGTTTCATTATGGTTCCATTTAAGAACGCACTCTTGGATATACGTTTTGGACTTCCTTTCAAACTGCAGTGCAGGGGATATACTTGCAAATTTGCTGAAGAGCAGCTATCACTCAGTTACCTTTACTTGTTAAACAGCAGCGTTTGACTGCAAAGGTTCACAACACGCTTCACAAAACACTAAGGGTCTGATAAACCAGGCCCTCTGTCTTTAACAAATGTAGGACATAGTTTAGATGCGGAGTAGATCAGAGGTAAACGAACATAGAAGTCTGCTGAATCCAAATGATGGGCCAAGATCTACTAAGTAGCATTAAAGAGATAGGCTCCTGCTAAAAGGTCTGATGGAACCATAAGCCACCATTGGCCCCAAGATTTAGCTGTTGTTCCCTCGTGTGCATATGAATAAAAGATCACGGTCCTGGGACTGTGAAAGAAAGCAGCATAAATTCTTTACATGATGAGGCTTGGAAAATGGGGTCAAGGCAGAATGCAAATAAACCAACATGTTTCTCTCAAACTTCTTCCTATACATGTCAAGATGATATTGTTAATGAAAATTACAATTTTGTGTTAACCATTTGGACCGTGCGTTCTGAAACATAACAAGAAATAAATGAATTGCTTCACTGTCTCCCTCCTACAATTGTAAACTTTTGTTAAATGGAGTACGTATTGGGTGATCAAGGCTATATAATTCTTCCGTACGCAAACGGACACAAATCTAGGTTACAAATCCGTTAGTGTTCTCCTGAGAAACCTCTTCCATCAGTTCGGAAAGGGCTGCAGCTGACATTTTCAAACTCTTCCGAAGACACATTGATTTTGCCATTTTAATATTGGTTGGCGTTGCTTGCCCTTGGGTAGTAACATGTAGTATGTACAAACCGCTGACAATATGTATGAATTTCCACAGAGCTATGCCTTTCGAGATTTTTATGTTTATCTCCCAACACGGGATTATGTTTTTTTCCAATTAAACATTTGGGCAATGATGTTCTATTTAATGCTTGTAGCATATGGACCTTTAGTATAAAGTTAATCAGAGATGGTGCACGAGACTAAAAAAGAAAATAAGAAAGAATTGAAAAATGTCACCTTCAACTGGCTTATAAAATGTGAATTCTTAAAGGATTTATAGTATTCTTTGTGTACAGCGAAACATATTGGGTTCAACCCCTTCACGTTAAGCCATGTCTGGTGGCTCAGTGGGCTAACGCATCCACTCCAGAAACTGTGTTTAACCTCCTGGCCACAGGTTTAAGTACTAGCTGGTCTAATCAGCAGTTCACCCTTCTTTGGTCCATAAAATGCGCACCACAGAGGTGGAAACAAACACCTGTGGTTTAGCGCCAAGAAGCTTTACAAATACACATTATAGTATGTTAGGAAGGCCTCAGAAGAAGGTTCGAGCATAAAAATAATGTTTTTTGACCAGATTTTTGTCAGTCTACACAGTTAGGAAAGGCAAGATATTGCAATATTATCAACAAAACCAATGCATGTTGCACCAACTTGCCACCCAGATGGCCTGATGCAGAAACCACATGGAAGACTGGTAACCGATTCTGCACAAGTTTTAGACTTTAATGCTGCAACATAATATACATCAACCTTTCACAAAAACATGAATAAACGGGCAATAATGTCAACAGAATTATGAAGACACCTTTATAAAAAGATGCTGCTAGTTCAGCGTTGAATTCTACTGCCTCCTTATTGGTCAGAGAATTGCTTACAAAGTTCTGTGCTACTTGTGCTAAATTTACAAGCGGCCACCTCCAGTCTATTCGAAACTGCTGACTATGGATCAAACTGCAAGATCTGAAGTAAACACACATTCCAAACGATCCTAGTCAAAGGGATAACGAAGAGCTTCAGAAATAAAGTGCTCAGTTCATGAGTTCTGGACCAGAAGTCACATGTGGGCATCCTTCTAAAAATATCTGAAAGTGCACCATCACAGACTGGCTATGTAAATATTTGTATGAAGCAACTACTAGTCTATGAATTTTATCAATTTCAGTAGTCTTGGGTATTTGCACCGGCTTTGGTTTTAGCCTATCTCGAGGTCTGAAGCTGTACTTTGTGGCATGTACCATTACACAGAGTACCAAACAAACAAATCTATTTGGATTAATAAGGGACGACTCTAATTAAAAAGAAACAAACTTCCAGACAAACAATGTCAGGGGGAAGCTGAAGAAAGATACACAAGTATTTATCAAAACTTTAACTACTTGAAAAGTGGCTACAAGTTGTTGTTGGGTGCGTCTAGTCTGAAAAATAGGTTTGCGGCTTTTATTGAGTCATTAAGGGCAGTCAGAGCCAGCCTTTCATGGGGACAGGCGTAAAAATTTAGTCACAAATCAGAAAAAAACTGACTTGTCTGATTCACCACAGAGAAAGTCACAAAAGTGCATTATCAAAAGGGGGGGGGGGGGCATGCACCCCAGCAGTAAGGGTGCTAAAATTGGCATTACATAATGCCTGAGAATTCCACATCTGGGACCCAAGATGTGGAAGACCTGCATGGCAATGAAAGTCCACTAACTGAGAAAGGCTCAAGAAATGTGACGTAGTTAATGGATATTTTTCCCCTTTACCATCAAAATAACAAAAATACCAACCCAAAATGGTTTTGCATGCAAGCATTCCTTTAAATGGGTAGGAGCTGTGAGACACAGAGTGCCTAGATTAAGCTTAACGTTGAAAAGAGTACAGAACTTTTTAGAAATAAGAGGGTAGTGCACTATAAGGGATTTCAAATTCACTCCAAAACTATTTACCAAAGTCATTTAAACAAGTATTGGCAATGCCAACAGGTCTGCCTTTAGAAATAATTATTTGTGGTATTGTGAAGCATTACAAGTAAATAGCAGGGAGTATGCATTTGCTTGATAAAGTACTGTTAGCACAATATTGGCGTAGATTAAAAGGTCAGGTGACAGGTGCACTGTCAAGCCAGGCCCATCTGGGCTGCTGACACAGAACAACAACATAAATTATCTAGTTATCTAAAAGCCTTTTAGAGCGTTACAATTTGAATTTTTAAAAGACTTGTAAAGCGCACTTTCACAAAGCAGTTTCATGGCGCTAGAGGGGTCCCTAGGCAGAAAAGCGAAGAGAACTATGAATTGAAGGCCTGCTTAAACAGAAAGGTCTTAAGGAACTTACGGAACTCCATATAGGAGGGGGAAAGTCTGATATGGAGAGAAAGGGTATTCCAGAACGTGGGTGAAAGCACCGCAAATTTCTGGCCTCCTGATCTTTGTTTCTTAAAACGGGGGATGACTAGTTGAGATTTGACAGATGAGCGCAGGACTCTGGAAGGACAGTAGCTGGTGATGACGGAGTTTATGAAAGCAGGGGCCGTGCCCATCCGGGCTTGAAAAGTGAGGCAACCGAGCTTGAAGAGGGCCCGTTGCTTAATAGGGAGCCAATGAAGGGCAATAAGAAGAGCAGACGCGTGATGAAATTTAGATAGTCCATGAACCAGGCAGGCTGCCTGGTTCTGCACCATCTGAAGGCGCTGGAGTGCATAGCCAGGGGCACCATTATAAACGATGTTCCCATAATCGATCTTAGATAAGGCCATGGCCATTACAATCAGCTTAAGTGCAGAGGGAGAAAAAAAACGAGAGACTTTCCTAATGGTACGCAAAGTGAAAAAGCAAGAAGAGACAACCGAGCTGATGTGAGAATGGAGGGTAAGATGATGGTTAAGTGTAATTCCAAGAGTCTTGACTGACTGGGAGGGGGTTGGAGGGGAGCCGAGGGAAGAGGGCCAAAAGGAGGGAGACCAAGGGTTGCTACTGCCGCCTGTCAGAATTAACTCCGTTTTATCCGGGTTAAGTTTAAGATGGTTCGCATTCATCCAATCTTGGATAAACAACATGACAGACTGGAAGGCAGTGACAGCTAGTGAGGGGGAGGAAAGATTAAAAATGAGTTGTAGGTCATCAGCATAGCTGTAGACTGTGACCTCCATTTGTTGTAGTGCAGAGATTAGAGGAAATATATAAAGGTTAAATAATAAAAGGGGAAAGGGAGGAGCCTTGAGGAACACCGCATTGAACCCTGCGGGGGCGGGGGGCGGAGAATTCTGCCAGATGAACGGCTTGAGTACGATCAGTCAGGAATGAGCCTATCCAGGTCAGTGCGTGGCCTCCTATGCCCGCCGCCTCAACGCGGGACAAAAGAATGGAATAGTCTACCGTGTCAAAGGCGGCGGACAGATCCAGGAGGACCAAGGCTTGAGGGGTGTTAGTGTCGAGGCCCTCCCTGAGTTGATCAATGACTGAAATGACCACCTTCTCCGTAGAGTGGCGGGGGCGATAGCCCGCCTGGCAGGGTGCGAGATAATTACTGTCCTCAATAAAAGTACTGAGTGTCTGAGTAACATGGGACTCAGCAATCTTGCTCAAATATGGCAAAAGGGATATTGGTCGATAGTTTATCGTGAGAGCAGGATCAGCCCCCGGTTTTTTTAATATGGGAAGGATTATAGCCTTTTTGAAAGTGGCAGGAACAAGACCATGCGTAAAACAATCATTAAGGAGGGTAAGAATCGGAGAAGGACATTTGGCAAAAATCTGGCAGAGAATACGTGCAGGGCCGATGTCAGCTGGGGAACCTGACTTGATGCGGCTGAGTAATGGAAGCAAGGTTTCACTAGTAAGTGCAGGGATGGAAGTGAGGGACAGGGCATTGGCTGGGAATGGGTAATGGGGCTGAGTGAGCGAAGAGGGGCGGGATATTTGGTTTAATACGTGCTATTTTATCGATAAAGAATTCATTTAATAAGTCACATAGCTCCTGAGAGGGGAGGGTCTTGGGGAGGGTTCTGTTTGAAGAAGCCAACTCATGAACGGTGGCAAAAATCTCCCGTGACTGGCTTTCAGCAGCTAAAATGCGCTCCGAAAAATATTCTGTTTTAGCTGCCAAGATGGCTAGTTTGTATTCTTTAAAGATAGCGATGTAATATTGTTTCCGAGTAGGACAGTATTCTTTTCTCCAGGCTCGTTCAGCCTGCCGTAGTTCCAATTTTTTGGTTCTAAGGCTGGAGCTAAACCATTTGTTGGCATTGTGGGTGCGGTTAATAGTAACCCGCTTCAGGGGAGCAGCTGCGTCGCAGGATTTGGCAAGCCAATGATCTAGGGTGATGATCTGAGTGTGAGGAGTCAGGCCCGATAAGTCTGGGCAAGTGGTGATTAATGAGTTGCACAGAGAGGGGATATCAACTCGATTCCAGTTCCTTGTTCGGGTAGTTTTTGGGCAAGAAGGTATCGTTTCATAGTTCAGAACCAAGGAAAAGGCAAGCATCGAATGGTCAGACCAGGGGCAGGGGGAAATTTTGGGAGGTGACATCGGGACGTTTAATGTCCATATCTGGTCAAGAGTGTGACCCTGGGAGTGGGTGGGGCCTTGAACATGCTGAATAAAGTTAAGGCTAAGAAGCAGTTGTGTAAAATCCTTAGATTTAGTGTCTTCAGCAGGATCGGTTGGCCAAAATTTAAAATCACCCAGTACAAGAACAGAGGCATTGTTGACCACCAAGGTGGCCAATAGGTCCTGGATGGCAGAGAGGAAACCTGGAGATGATTGGGGTGGGGGATAAATAAGTACACAGGTAATAGGGATCTTAAAGGAGGTGGAACGAGCTACTAGACAATCAGCTGTAGAAATCGTAGATGAGGAGAGTGTCTGAAAGTGAAGATCCTTGCGAGCAATTAAGGCGACCCCGCCGCCTACCTTATTCTCCGGGCGATCTGCGTGGAGCATGGAATAGTGAGGTGGGAGGGCTGCCAGGGTGCTAGGTAAAGAATCCGACCGGTACCAAGTTTCAGTTAGAAACAAAAGGTCAGGAGAGTTAGAGTCTAATAGATCGAATATTTCGGTCTGATGTTGAACGGCTGACCTGGTGTTCAAGAGGAGGACCGCTGTGGAGGAGGGGGGGAGAAAGGGCGGGAGTGACGGGCTCGAATGAAGCAATGCCAAGGAGCTGAACATAGGACAGAGTGGCAATGTTCAGGGGCCACTTTTTGTTCAAAAAGCGCAGTTGGTCAGAAGTGTAGGTTATAAATTGCGCATAGTGGCCTGTCCCTTGTCCCGGACGGGCGCAGACGGGCTTGACTTAGGCGCGCCTTCGGCGCGCAGGCGGCGCGCCCGCTGCGCCCGCCCGCTGCGCGGTCGGGGGAGGCACATAATATATAGTGAGGGAAAGTGGAAGGGGCGTGGCCTGAAGGGGTAGGCGTGGCCAATGTCCTCCGGAGAATGGCGGTGGCGAAGTGGGGCTCTGCACCAGCGATGGATCGGCTGTGCAGAGCTGGCAGGAGCGAAGGAAAACACGGAAGGAACAAGTGGGCAGGTAAAAACAACAATTTTTAATTACAGAGCAGTTTTCTAGCAACTATTAAAAGCAAAATCCAAAGGCTAGCGTTCTCCCGGCTTTTCGCCTCAGGAGATGGTGATACCTCTAATTGGCGCGCAAACCATCGGGGTTTAAATGCCTACGGCGGGGGGCGTGGCCTGAAGGGGTAGGCGTGGCCAATGTCCTCCAGAGAATGGCGGCAGCGAAGTGGGGCTCTGCACCAGCGATGGATCGGCTGTGCAGAGCTGGCAGAAGTGAAGGAAAACACGGAAGGAACAAGTGGGCAGGTAAAAACAACAATTTTCAATTACAGAGCAGTTTTCTAGCAACTATTAAAAGCAAAATCAAAAGGCTAGCGTTCTCCCAGCTTTTCGCCTCAGGAGATGGTGATACCTCTCATGGCATGTGTGTGCCCCTCTCTTAGGGGTGCCCACTTAAGTGTTTAGCGACAGTTGTGCTTTCAAGCCAGACCATCAAACGGCTCCTAACTAGACTGCATTGGGCAGCATCCAAGGTATGGGAGATCACAACGAGTTTCTGTTAAACTAATTAGCAAACGTGTTGCAACACTCAAGGCTAATGAACTGTACGCCTTACAGAGAATGTCGTAGCTGCGGTCTTTCAAGAGTGAGCTCCAGGGAGTTCCAGAGAGTCATATAAAGATGAACTCAACTGTCGCATGGCCAGTTCATGGCCAATAAGGTGGCCGATAGATAGTGATTCTTGTATCTCCTGCATACACCCAGTAATCCATCATAAGGATGTACATTTGGATAAAGCATGCAAGCGGCCATCACAGAGCCACTGTGAGGTGGGGGCGCTCTAGTGCCAACAGAGAGTTCCCTGGGCACGAAGTTGTGGCCAAGTGAGATCCTAAGATCATGCAAAGCAGGATGCTAACAAGATGCCGGCAGAAGGCGGAAACCAAGGAAGGTGAAGATCGAAATACAGGAAGAGGAGTTCAACCATACAGCTTGGAACAGTGTTAAAGACAAATTAGGACGAACAGGTGTATGGCATGCATTCACTGACAACTGGCGTGCCAGGTGTATCCAAGCTGTACTGGTGGTTGGGTCTCCAAAGTACCGAACAATGGGGGGGGGGGGGGACTGCGGTGTTTAAGAATAGAGGCAATGATAGCCCCCCCACCACAGGGTGTTAACTTACAAGAGTAACAGGTCGGCCAATTTTGTCCTGGTGTAAGGAGCGGGGCTCCCCGACCACAATTCAAATCCCTAAAGGAGGACATCATGCACCCGGATGACTATGAAATAAGAGAGAGGAGGGACTTGTGGTGATCTGCACCTGTGAGAACAGAGTACTGAAACTTGAAAACACTAATGCTTGCAGCAAGTAGGAACTTTTGGGCAGACCTGGCGTCACGGACTAATAACGCATGAGGAAGTCAAAGGGATCACTCTGAACACTTATGTGCCCTCCACCTCCTGTCCTGCTCTGATCCCTATTACTGTGAATTATAATTTCAGACCAACTTGTCTAATGTTAGAGGGCATTCTCGAACTGGTGCCAGAATTGAAGTTGCTACTGACCAGAAGGGGCGAGTTTGGTGAAGTGGTCTTCCAGTGGTCCTAACTTCGGGCCTGGTGGAAGATGCTGCTGTTGTCTAGGTATATACAAGACAATGTTCCCTTAAATATTATTGAAAACAAACTACCAGGATTTCAAAGAGAAAGAAAATATATGCAAGTATAGTCAAAGTTAAACGTGATTAGAAGAGACAAAGAAAGTTGAATGATAATTTTGCTACACACTTTAATATTTAACGTATGATTGGCAAAGAACTAAAGGAGCAATGGCTCTCCAAATAGGGTTAATACCCAATAGATAAAAGGTTCTTAAAGACTAATATTAATTAAAAATATTTGGGAAGGTGACGGCGAGTAAGATAATGAAGTTATTGATTACACTGGTCCACGCAAATTAAAGCATATTTGTTCCTTGGCATAAGTCTTAACCTAGTAGACATTTATTCCACTTAATTTCATCAACTCCTGACAAGTGTCTGCCGTCAGTGGCATTCTCGATGGACATGAAAAAAGTTTTTGATTCACTGAGGTGGGTCTTTCAATATCTGCCCATTGACAAGAAGTGATTTAGACAGCAAATAATATGTTGGATATTGTTATACACAGACATGACAACTGGGGCCTGCACAGGCCAGGTATTCTCAAGCCAATGGATGACAGAGAGACATAGAGGTCCACGGTGCCCAATTCTGTTCGCCTAAAGTATTGAACTATTTTCCTGCCATGTCAGGGCCCTCTTGTCCAATTGGAACATTCAATTGTCAGAAGTAAAGCAAATCATCTCACTGTATGCTGATAATTTCCTACTGTACATACCAGAACCATCTACTCAACCGACAGCTGAGATGGACACTGTGGATACCTTTGGGTTTTTGTCTGAATTGCAAGTTAACTGAGAAGAGTAATGTTTATTCCCATCAAGCCTACTGCAGCAGATTTTGATGGATGCAACAGATCCACCCTCTTTAAAATGGGGTGGTCAGTCATTCAAGACCTTGGAATTCAGGTCTACCCCTTTGCTTCTGATTTGATAGAATGGCATAGCTTTAAATCCATGGGAATGCTTCTGAACTTGGTTAGAATCTAGAAGAGATTGCCATTGTCAGTACCAGGAAGAAATGCCTTATGAAAAAATGGTCATGCTCCCACACTTTCTGTATGTTTCCCTAATTTTACCTTTCATTTTGCGTGAATCATTGTTCAGAGACCAAGGCTAGTTGTTGTCAGACCTGATCCAGAGGGACAGTTGACATAGGTTAGCTCTGGAGAAGTTTACATCCAAGTATCTATAAAAGGCCTTGGTGTGAACAACAAATGCCTTCCCAATTGCTTTTCGTGCTCAGAAGGATAGACTAACAGATGAGGCATATTATTTAGAAAATAAAATATGGCCATTATCCCTCCAGGAGACCTTTGTGGGTGATAACAACCCAGCTATTGTAAGACTATATTATTAACAGTGGTGCACATTGCTGCAACAGGTATATTAAGAGTAAAGGCAATGAGGTGACCTATACACCCATGCTACCTTTCTGGAGTCTATATAAATTTGCTGAGGGGGCTGCAAGAGTACACACACTCTATGGCACAAAGCCTATTTTTTTCTTCTTCTTTAAACTTTATTGCGGTTGATTTAACCATAAAAGTACATAAAAAAATACACAACAATGCAACAAATCAGATAATCCATTCCATACATATAATCTCAGAAGTTAGTTTGTTGTTTGACACAATTTTTTTCATTTTTAAAAAATTTAAATATTTTTCAATACTCTAAAAGTTAATAAAAATTAATAAAAACAGTGATCATGGTAAAAAGATAAAACGCTGTATTCATGTGGCTTGTTATTATTGTGAAGCAGCATTAATTATCAGGTTCCTTCGAGTTAACCACATTGTGTGTAAGTACTTGGCTATTGCAGAGACAATCACTGCATCCGTGTCAGTTTTTAATATCCTAAAAAAGGCCAGGTATTGCTTTATACCCAAATTTTTACACAGCTGGATTATCCATTTCTTCCTAATATGGGCATAGACTGGGTAGAAAAGGATAACATGTACAGGAGTTTCTTCCTCTGTTCGACAGCCTGGACAGGGGCGTGCTGGTCCCCCCTTCCACCTATCAATATTATAAAAAAGAGGCAACGTGCCATATCTAAATTGTAGGTAAAGCTTCTTTGCTAAGGTAGGTTGTATTGTATCAATCTCAGGCTCAAAGCTATAAGAGGACTTGACGTCCAAAAAAGTATCAGTTAAGCTTGGAGTTTTTATTGTACGAAAGAGATTCCTTAGGTTGGTTTCTTTAACAGTGCTTGTCATAGTTTCCTTTGAAATGGCTGGGCAGGAAACTTCAGGATTTAGCCAGAGTTCCTCAAGCCCAGTCGATATAAGTGACTGTTTTATAAATACCAACCAAGGGATCCTACCAGATCCTAATGAAGCCATAACAACTTTAAGCTCCTCCTTATAGTTTGCCAACTCGTAAGTGCTCCACAGGCGCTTCCAATAAAGTAAAGGCCGAACAGCAATGACTTCTGCAATTGGGCAAATGTTTAGATCGAGTCTTAGCGGAACTAATGGAGTGCTTTTTGGCAAGTCCAGTAGTTGTCTTATAAAATTATTTTCCGTTATTGATAGGTTGCTTACTGGTGTGTGTCCCCAGAGTTCTGCCCCGTACAGGGATGATGCCCTAGCTTGAACTTTAAAAATTTCAAGGGGGGCACTTATTAGTTTATGAGTACAATTCTTTTGTACTCTTATAATTCCCCCGGCTGCTTGGGTTAATCTTAAATTTGCCTTGGCCACTTGCGGACCCCAACCCATTTTGTCATTAAGGGTCAAACCCAAATATTCAAAGGTTGGGACCCTTTCAAGGGGTCTGCCATCCATCATTGGGTGGGGGCAGTTAACAGTATTTGCATTGAAGACCATGTACTTAGTCTTATTTATATTAACCACCAGATTCCTTTTTATACAAAATTTAGAGAATTGGTCTAGCACACGCTGCATCCCATAGGGGATTTTGAAAGTAAAAGCGCGTCGTCCGCAAACATTAAGGCAGGAAATCTTCGGGCGCCCAATTTGGGGGAGTCAATGTCATTTTTAGCTAAGAGATCTTCGATAAGCCCGTTGAGGAAAAGAGAGAATAGGGTCGGAGCAAGGACACAGCCCTGCCTAACACCTTTCTCAATCGGGAAGGCTCCAGTTAGTTGGCCTTGCTTACCAAATCGTACTCTCGCAAATGTACCCTCGTGTAGGATTTTAAGCTGGTAGCATAAGTATGGTGGAACACCCATTGTTAGTAGAATGGTCCATAACTGGTTCCTATCCACCATATCAAATGCAGAGTTTAGGTCGACAAATGTAAGATAAAGACTACCCCCATCCAAGACCACATGCTTCCAGTAAAGTACTTGCAGCCGGAATAGTTGGTCAATAGTTGATGCCTGAAGTGGCGTCAGGATATTGTGGTCGCTAGACCAAGTCTGTAAACGTTGTAACAATACCCTGGCGTAGATTTTTTGGGTTACATCAATAAGGCTAATTGGCCTGTAATTAGAAGGTTGGAGCGGAGAGCCCTTCTTATATATTGGAATTATCTCCGCCCCAAGCCAGGTACTAGGCAATGGTAGCCCCTGCAGTGTCATATTAAACAAAACAAAAGATAAGGGCCCCAGACTACTGGTTCGTCTCTGTATAAATCACCCGGGATCCTATAGAGTCCTGGCGCTTTGTTAGGCTGGGTGCTTAAAATGGCCAGCTTTACTTCCTCCAATGAGAACAGTTGAACTGGCCACATAGGATTCGGAGCCAGAAGGCTCGAAGGAGCTTCACTAATGCATGCAGAAGAGAGAGAATAAAGATCTTTAAAATAGGTAGACCAGGCTTCTTTGGATATATTTGGAACAATCGGGGACCTTCCTTCTGATTTTCCAGTGTGGACAAGGTTCCAAAAGGTCCTTGAGTCCTTTGCCACGAGTGCAGATGTAATAGCAACCCAACGGTCTGCATCCCATTCTGATTTTGCATTTTTTAGCAAGTTCTTATATACTTGTCTGGCTTCAATAATACAGTGTCTATTACCTTGGCTTAAAGCCAGTAATAGCGCATTTTTCGCGTCCCTACAACCTCTGTTAAACCATGGGTTGTCACCATGACATAATCTAGGTTTAACCGGGCCTTTCTTGTAGAAGGTATCCTTTAGTAAAGCGACCATTTCACTATTGATATCAGCAATTATATTCATATCTGTATTTAAATCATGGTTAAGGGTAAGATTTACCCTTTCGAGCAGGGGGGTAACATCTCGGTATAGATTAGCCATTGTTTCAATAGATAATTTCGCCGCCGCCCATCGAAATCTTCTCACACCTTGCTCTAGTCTTAAATCGCTACTTGGGGTGCTGGCTATAGTGCAATCCCCACTGATTAATTGGAAATCCATCTCGACTATCAAAGGATTGTGGTCGCTTTCTATACGAGTGGGAACACTAAAGTCTAAAATTTTTGGCCAAGATACCAAACTCACCAAAAAATAGTCTATCACAGATGTGTGCCCCATACCATTATAGGTGAACTGAGCTGGGGTATCACTCTTGAATCGACCATTGCAAGCTCTAACAGAGAATGTATGGGTGAGGGAGGTCAGCTGAAGGACTAAAGCGGACCAATTTTTTGCGGGATAAGCCTTGGGGGGTGGGACTGACCAGATTTCGTCTTCAGCCTTTGTGATTGGAGGCACCCCTTGTAATGGTTCGAAGTGGCAGTTGAAATCACCTCCAATCAACAAGACAACATCGCCCCCGAGCGAATGCAGTAGGGCGGTTAGCATATCCAGATTGTACTGGCCGTGAATAGATGTTAATCAGAGCCAGTTTAGGTGTTTTTTTATGGGAAAACATGATGCACGTAAGGTCAGGACTATTTGTCTCAATCCCTTTTAACGTGAATCCAAAATGGATGCCTACCCAAATACACAAACCCCCCGACGGCCTGCCTCTTGCGCCTTTTACTGCACTTTCCGCAAAGGTCACATATCCCACTCTATGAGTAGGACCTGACGCCCACATTTCCTGAAATAAACAGATCCCATGGGAATCTATAAATGTACACCAATCCGGACTATCTAGATTGGATGTAAGGCCCGCTATATTCCAAGATAAAAATTTTAGGGACCCTGTAGGCAATGTCTGCTTGTTTCCCAGGCTTCCCTTGTGGCAGGGCCCAACAGGGCCAACTAGCTCATGATCTATATGTACATCGGCAGTCTGGGGTTGTAACTCCAAAGTGCTTTTCTCAGTCATAGTGGGAAGTAAATCCTCCCCTAACTCCCCATTAGATACATTGGTTTTTTCCTTGTGTGTCATTCCTGCTTCTGTAGGGGACAGATGATTGGTTACAGCTTTTACCACCCCCGTATACTTCCTTCTAGTAGTCTTCAAAACTCCTTCCCTTTTATTAGCAGCTGTTCGATGAACCAAAAAGGGACTAGGGGGCACCGGGAGTCAGTCCACTTGATCAAGTAGGCTGTACCTATTACTTAATAGAACTCCCATCGCTTCTCCCCTAGGTTGGCCCCCCCTGCTACTGTGTACATAGTGCCAAGGGTCCTCTTGCTGTGGCCTCAAGTCATACCTCCTATAATCTAAAAAAGAATAAACATGATCTGTTGGATAAAAATAGTCTAACCTCAGAGATTTAATCGTTGTGTTAGGACTGGTCTGTTGCCAACTACATACATGGTCTACTGCCCTATGATCCTCAAAATTTATGATTACACAATCACCACCCACATTTTTCGGTTTGCAACCCACCCACCCCACCCTTCTGACAAACAGAATTTTACTATGAATAGATCGAGGCAGGGGTCTGTGGGTATTCAACCAATGCATTGTCTTATTTTTCAGTTCCTCATATGATTCCATTTTCGTACTCAGCAACTCAGGGACCTCCGTTAAGATAACCACGTATGGGGCACATTCTGGAGGTAAATTAATACATGGCAGGTCTCGAGAGGTATATTTTTCTCCAAGTTGATCTGTAAGTTCCTTCCCTGAAGTTGCGGTATTTACGGGATTTGCCAATTGCAAAGGTTGCACCTTATCTACACGGGGTGGGTTATTTTTTGTGCCCACTGTGCTGGGGGCCAGTTTCGATCCCAATGTAGAGGTCGATGTGGTGTGATCATTTGCAATTGTATGTGTAGGCTTGTGTTGTGGCTGTGGGGCATTAACTGATATGGCTAAGGCTTTAACTTGGGTCTGGATAGCTAAAAAATCCTTTCTAAGGCCCATATTTTCCGTAAGCAGAGCCTCCATATTTCCCAGTCTATCGTCTAGGTGTTTCAGCTTTTGCTCCACAGGCTGGATAAAAGAGGATATAACCAAACTCAGTTTCCTTATCAACAACTCTAAATCAAGGGAACATAAGTCTGTGGATTGTCTACCAGTCTTGGCAGGGCTATCTGTTAAGGTCACAGGAGGGGAGGGCTCAGCTTGTTCCATAGTCCGGGGTACCAATTTAGTAGTAGATTTAGACAGTTTGGACTGTTTGGATTTTCTACCCCGTGACAAGGTGTCGACCTCCTTCTTCGAAATTGCACCCTCCTTGGATCTTGTCTCATTCTGGGCATTTGGGCTCACTTCAATTAGGGTCACAGAAGTGTTTGTGGACTGACCACATAATAATTGGATTGGGCCATCCACCTGAGCACCTTTGTTAGACCCAGTATTGTGAGAGTTTATTGGCGGGTCCACAGGGGCTATAAACGGCGGGGTAGAGACTGGTGAACTTACATGAGCAACAGGGCCCAAAGAAGATCTCCTTAAGAAGATCGGATCTTGGGACAAACGGCGTTGCGTCATTTCTATTTCACGTTCCAACACTGATGACGCTCTCGTGATGAATTGATCTAATGTCCCAGCAACCATCCCTATTGGTGTGGTTTTAGCACCCCTTCTGGCAGCCATTTTATTCAACAGGTAAATTTTTAGAGGAGCACTATCAATACTCACTGTTTGCAATAGCTGTCAGGGGGCTGGCCCAGCCCGGCCTCCTCCGGCCCCAGACGGCCACAGACGGCCAGAGACGGCCCCAGACGGCCACAGACGGCCACAGACGGCCACAGACGGCCACAGACGGCCACAGACGGCCACAGACGGCCCCGCCCTTGTCCCGGGCTTCTCCCGGCGTCGCCCACGCGCGTCCCGCGACGCGGAGGGAGCCTCTCGTTTTTGAGCGCCTCCGGGCGCGACGGCGTCCGGAAGTGTCCCAGTGCCGCTCTGCAGTCTGGGGATTGTAGTCTCTGTGGCCGTGGGTGTTAGGTCACCGGCCGGGAGACAGCGTCGTTGAAGGTCCGGGTACTGCAGAAGGAAGCCCAGGTATGTACTGGCTCTCTAGCTGGCTCTTGGAATACGTGTGCAAGATGCCTATTTTTTTATTGTGGTGGGGAACTTGTACAAGTCTGGAGCATTAGGCACATTTGATAATGTCATGAAGGATTATGGCATTCCGAATGGCAAATTCCTGTCAATTAGTTTTCTGACCCAAGCTGTCAAACTGCCTTTGAGGTCTGGAGCAGTGGAACTGGAGTATACAAGCTGTTATCTGAACTGCTGTCACTTGGGTTGTGGCAGAAGAGTGGTTTTAAATCTATATGACCAAATTCTGGAACAGTTCAAACCCAGCTGAAGGATACAGGGTTAGAAGATGTTGAGAGTGAGTTGGATAGCATGGAGAAGTTAAGCATGACAAATTACACGTCTGATGTCTCTTAGAATAAATGCCTTAAGCTCGCTTAACATAACTGTTTTAATCAGACATATCTAACCCAAATTGTGCAAGATATTTGATGCCCACTCAGATTGCTGTACCAAAGTCATATAGAGGAGACAGATTTCATGCACAGGATATGAGACGTCCATTGTGATAGCCATTCTGGAATGTTGTGATGCCACAGATTGTGCAGGCCACTAGCCAAATAATGCTGGGTGTGCCATAGGTCTGTCTACAGGTGGTTCTCAGAGACTAGCACTCAGACAAGAATGTATGTTTGTGTACCTACACCTTTTATTGACAAAACTAAAAAACGTATGTACTCGAAATCAATGCGGACCTCTAAAGTAACGCAGTGGAGTTGGGACTTAGAGAGGTGGGCACTGGCTAAAAACACCCACACTGGTGTCAGCGACAACTAGTTTAGTAGGCTGAAACCAAACTCAAGAGCAGGAAGCAGTCATGTGGAAACTTAGTAAACACTCAGGTGAAAAACACCCTTGAATGAAAAGAGACTAGTTACAGAAGAAATTGGCACTGAAAGATACATTGAGTTATGCTTGTTTTGGATCTTTATGTCTAACCTGAACTTTGGATCTTTTCCTAACCAGAAAACATATTCCATTGCCCTGGGCAGATACTTTTGCAATCCGCGTATAGAGAAGGTTTGTGTTCATAATTGGAAAAACATATCTGTGGACACTATCTCAAGCCATTTATCCTATTAACAGCTCCAACTGACCAAGTTGCACAAGCTTTACTTGACGAGTATTCTAGCTCCCTAAGAAATGCCACTGTGTTTGTGGTATCTCTGGTCAAGAAACAAGATAACAAAAAAAGCAAAATGATCTGCAGTTCACCCTGGACTTAAATAGTATGATGAGAAACCCCATGAATTTGAAGTGCACCTGGTTAAAGAGGTAAATTGGACTGGCAAAGGGTAAATCAGAATTGCACATACTTTATAAAAAGATAGTTTATATTAATAAACTATCCACTTATTTTGTGCTCCCAACCTAGCAGCAGAATTATTCCTCGATGCTGAATGAACTTAAAAGTCCTCCTACCAATCCAATAATGGACTGAGCTGAGAGATGTAATCAATTTGACGATTACTTCTCAGAAGATTGACTGACTCATATGTGTCTTGCACATTCAGAAGAATAGCTCCTCCCCTAATATAGTTACAGCAAGTAGTCCATCTGTGTGTACCAAATTAAGTAAATGTAAACTTGCTAATGAAAAAAAACAAAAAACAAGCTGCCCGTATTTTCTTATTGTCATGCGTCAAGAGACAGCACAAATTATATTCAACTGTTTAATCTTGTTGACCTCACGTTGTACCGTTTTACTGTCACTTCTTCCTTAGACTCCCTCTCCTTCCCTTGTCTCTTGGTGTTCCTAGACATACTCGTGTAAAACATTTGGTTCCATTTAAAGCAGCTTAATGCCTGCATGATGATAAGGCACTATATAAAAACATCAATTAAATACGTTTTTTAGCAGGGGTGTATAGACCATCAGGATTCCAAATGATGTGCTACCAGCTAACTTTCACAAAGAATTACTAGAACTAGATATTACTTATCAGTAATTGATAACTAATGCCTCAGCTTACACTATGAAAGTCCCTAATGCACCAAATCGTGTGTCATTCATTATTAATAACAATCTTTATTCGGCATGTGAAAATACCATAAAAGAAACAATCATATTAAAAAGGAATGTTACAGATACAAATTAAAAAGGCAATCCATCAGACAGGGTTCTACATAATACAATTTCAATAAATAGTTTAAAAAAAAAAAATACATATACATCGTCTAAGGGCTATCCCTCAGCAGTCTAATTTATCTTTAAACTATATATCCACCGATTAAAAAGTTAACTGATGAGAGAGGAACCGTTGATCAGACAAAATAAAGGAATAGCAGTCGGGAGATCTATGGGCAGCCGCTACCCCTGGAGGCCCTTAATCTAAAAGCAGCTCTTAAAAAATTGATAATGGAGAACAGCGTAAAAGTATCTGGGGCCAATCTTAAAAATAGCAGAGCCACCCGCGCTTGTTTAAGTTTAGCTTTCTTTAAGATACCCTTTCGGTAAAGACTTCTGGGACGTGAATAAAATGGGCATAATAATGTGAAGGGTGTCCTGTGGAGACCTGTGGTCACAGTCACAGGGCCCCTTCAACTCTATTGACGATGTAAACCCTGCCGGCTCGGATAATACATGATGCAAAAGGGTTAGCCTGAACCGTGTCATTAAGAATCTGTCGTGAGCATTACTCAACCAAGAAAAGTATGGTTCAATACCCTCGATGGATTTAACCACTAAATGTTCTCTCACCAACGGTTTGGCTAACTCTCTGTGTTCCCGCAGCATCAAAGCATGCTTAAAGAACCGGTCCTTGACCAGGGCCTTATCCTGCATGCTCATTATGGAAGGGTTAGTAAATAGTTCTGCACATCCCATTTCCTCAAAGGACTCCTCCACATATTTTAGCCAAGGGATTTTTAGCCCATAGTCAAGAGAAAGACAGTCTACTATGACCTGCCTGTCTAGAGCCGCCTCCTCATTTGCCCAGATCTTTACCCAACATACTAAAGGTTTGACTGCCATCCTATCCGTGATGTGTTGAACACCCAATTCTGCATGGACAATATGAGCTGGGGTGCTCTGGGGAACTTTTAGCAAACGCCGGAGGTAGATGTTCTCTTCTATTTGCAATTGGGTGGCCTTGGTAAAATCCCCATACCTCACTTACATATAGCACTTTAGCACAGCACATAGAGCTATATAATCTCGGAATCTGTTCTGGGGACCAACGTCCTAGCCTTTGTGCAAACCTCATTATTGATCCAGTGCTGCTAGTCATTGCTCGACATTTCTCTTCTAATAAGTGTTTCAAATTTAGTCGATCATCAAATAAAATCCCCAGATATGAGAAAGTGTGTACCTTTCCTAAGCAATGAGATCCAATTTTATAGTTATAGGATTTGCCTGTTTTTTCCCCACTTCCATAACATAAGATTTGGTGAGATTGGGGGACAGATCCAGGTTATCCATAAATGACATAAGCCATCTATTAAGAGCTGTAGACCTTTTGGGGTGCGGGCCAATAAAACCGCGTCGTCTGCGTAGAGCAAAACGGAAATCCCGCGGGTGCCTATCCTAGGGGTATCTACCTGTAGGGTACTTAATGCTTGGTCAAGGCAGTTTATATATAGCGTGAACAGAAAGGGAGCTAATATACAACCCTGCCTGACCCCACTGGAACATCTAAAGGGTTCTGTTGTCTTCCCATCCTGACTATATCTAACAGCAGCAGTGGTATTCAGATGCAAGGTTTTTAAGATGTTAATGAGCCCCGGGTCAACCCCAAGCTCATCCATTATTGCCCACAATTTCCCTCGATTAACTCCGTCAAAGGCCGCGGTCAAGTCCATAAATGCCAGGTACATTGTCCCTGGACTGACCACTGTGTATTTGGCTGAGAGGAGGTATAGATTAAGGCACTGGTCGGTGGTGGATTTCCCTTGCCTAAAGCCAAACTGGAGGTCAGTTACGGCTCTGTGCTCCTCGGCCCAATCTGTCAGCCGGCTTAAAACCACTCGCCCCAATACCTTTGCTGACACATCAATAAGAGAAATCGGCCTGCAGCATTGTGGGCTGTCCTTATTGCCTTTTTTTTTTAAATGGGGACGATTGTAGCTGTGGACCAAGATGCTGGCATTACTGTGTCCACTGCTGCATTTATCACCCTTGTCATGATTGGCGCCCAGAGGTCCACATTACTTATAAAATGGTCAGGTGGAATCCCATCTGGGCCAGGGGCCTTATTCCTGGTCAGACCTTCGATTACTGTTTTTACCTTACCCAGTGAGAATTTTACTGGGTGTATTCTCAGATTCCTATTCTGCTCCCTATTCTGCTCCTGCTGCTGAACCCCACTTGGTTGATAATTATAGAGACCTTTGAAATGATCACACCACTGCTCTGGCAGGATATTGTTGCATAACGCGGGCTTATTAGAGTTAGTTGTGCTTTCCGTCCCTTGACGGCTAGCTTGTAATTCTTACGCCAGAGGGCCACCCATTCCCTGTTTCTTGGAAGGCTCTTTAGTGTGTCTTTCAGGTCCCTCAGGGCGCGTGAGCATTGAGGATCAAACCATCTAGGGTTATCTGTTTTAGCCTTGATGGCAGGGGCTTTCAACAAGCTATCAACTATTTGTGTGATGCCCTTGAAAGCCTCCACCAATTCCACACCTTTCACTTCTAAATCTAAACACCTTAGGATCACCCGCTCGTCTTTTTTTTTTTTTTTAAAGAGGGATCTGTAAAAGGCCTCACCATTAACCTGCGTCCATCGCAGCCTTCTGCCCTAGTCCGTAGCCCTGACCTCCACCCCCACTACTGTGAGGTGTTCCTGATGACACGATACATCAACAAGAGACAAAGTGAGAGGGTTATGGTCACTGAAGGTGCTATGGTCAATACTAAATCCTGATACGCAGTTTTGTAGTGAAGCAGAGATAAACTATTAAAAATCAATAAATGAGGCGCGTGGGGGCGCTAGGTTGCGCACAACCAGAATGGCCGCTCTACTGTGAGGCTCCGGTAACTCGGCATCATAATCCTTCATTTCTCCTCTCAATTCCGGGAGAAAATGCACACAAAGAGCATCGATCGTGCGGGAGGGCGTCCTCCGACCCTGGTACAAGTTTCAGTGAGATCGGACGCCGGGAGACCCCCGCGAGGCAAAGGAGACAGCGGGAAGCGAGCGGAACGCTGAGCAGAGACATCGGTGGCTGGGGCAAGTACGTGAGCTCCCGGTCTCCCACGAGGCGCTGGGCCCCTGCGCCGAAGGACTGTAAGACGCCAAAAAGCTGGGCTCCTAACTGGACTGAGAACGTGATGCACATAGGGCGCCTTTAAGCTATTGACATACCATGGATAAGTAACGTGCGCATACAGAGTGGAAGCAATTATGGCGCTAGCAGTTGGAGAGGCGCGACGGCCGGTTGCGCTAGTAGTGGTGGCACCACGGTACATGAGAGCAGAGACCGCACACACCGTGTCCAGCTAAAGAGTGGGACGGCTACTGCCTGAATACAGATAACAGCGGGGCAGCTGAAACATTGACCTTGGGAGCAGTGGAGACATGCGGGACCCAAACAGAGGTGGCTGAAGGAGCAATGGACGTATAGCAAGACAACAGAGCATCACACTCCTGCCGCCATTTCACAGGCAGGTCACAGAGCCACGCTGAGGGTGGACACTGGCACCAAGTGGCCGCCAACTTGGAATAAACGCAGGAGATTTTTGTTTGACATTGCTGTCGGACGGACTGCGGGATTGAAGGTGAGCTGCACGGCGGTGGGTTGGGCTACTGGCGCGATACCCAGACGAGTAAGCGACAGACAGATTTGCTAAATAAACATCCGCCGATGCGCCCGCCATCTTGTCCCTAATCCGCGCGGAATCGCTTGTTGTCAGCCAGCGCACAGGGAGGCGGGCACAACATTACTTAGATCCTCGAAGGGCCTTTATGCGTTTGTAAGTCGCACGAGGGTGGGAAACCACGGAGGAGCCCGCAGATCGGGAAATACCAGCAGTTGAGCGCACAACCTCGATCTGCCATATTTGATAGCCTGCAGTGCGCCGGCACTGTCCAGGTGGTGGGGAGCGGCATCCACTGCGAATTACCGATGTTTCCAGTACATTGCAACGTAGGCGACAACAAATGCTGGTGACCACCGCCTGGGGCAATTAAGCGGCCTAACTCCTACCGCGTGTTTACTGCGACCACAGCGACTAGTTCTGGTCTCTGGGGAGTTGTGACTCATACACCTGACAGTACCCTACTCAAGATGGATTCATCCTATCAGCTACTCTGCTTTCTTCTGCCCATATTCGGTGTCCGGCTTAGGGAACGCTACTACTGGAACATAGCAGGAGACTTCCGCAGAGGCTCATAGTCACATACACCTTGGGTGTAATATATATATAGAATTTGCGGGGGATGCGGACTGCCCACTACTGCTGACGGATCATGGGGAAGCCAGACGGCAGGCAATCTCGGCTGTTTTTTGAGGAGAAAAAGACAGTCACCCGTTCTAACTCTGAGGAACTCATGCAAAACACAGAAACCATGTCTCAAGCACAATCCTCTTCCAAGGATGATGAGGTGAAAACATTACTTCTGGCAATGCAGAAGAGTATTACGTCTCTGTCAGGGAAAATGGATACGATGAATAGCCGTCTGGACTTCTTGGTGCTAAAAGTCGATAAACATGATGAGCAGATTAAGGAAGCAGAGCAGAGGATATCCGACACGGAAGACGCGACGACACAAATGCAGAAGCAAATGGCTCAAATGTATAGAACACGCAAAGTGATCGCCACCAAAAACGAAGATCTCGTAGCCCAGAGTCGAAGAAATAACATAAGGGTCCTAGGTATTTCGGAGACCACGAACACTGGCCGCATGGAAGATTACATTGAGCACCTCCTACGTGACA
This sequence comes from Triturus cristatus, assembly GCF_964204655.1. Lineage (NCBI taxonomy): Eukaryota > Metazoa > Chordata > Amphibia > Caudata > Salamandridae > Triturus > Triturus cristatus. Next base: position 461,474,891 of record NC_140595.1, on the reverse strand, counting down.
CATTTGGACAACATGCCTTCTCCCCACACCTGACTGTGGAGCATGCTCATAAATCTTTGGGTCCTCGCCCCCCTCTGGGCAGCGTGCAGCGCCCTATAATTGCTCGGATTCTTAACTATCAGGATCGCGAAACTGCACTTCACTTGGCGCGAGAGAAGAGGAACCTGACTTATGATGGCATGAACTTTACCATATACCCAGATTTCACCGTTGCGGTCCAGGAGGCCCGTCGTAAGTTCCTCCCGGTAAAGCAGAAGTTACGCAAGGCGCAAATTGACTATGCACTCCTATATCCAGCATGTCTGCGGGTCACGCACCAGGGTAAACAAAAGATATTTGTTAATCCCCATAAAGTTGAAGAATTACTTAAAAGTATCAACTGACAATCACCCGGACGGAACCTGGAAGATCACCCCCCCCCCCTCTCGACTCACACTCCTGAAACAGACGGTCCATCATAAGAATCGAGGGACTTAACGGGAGTCACCTGTAGCTACGACGCCTTCATGAACACCGCCATTGGCCCTCAGAGCCTAGACGCCCAAACTGCAACGCAGGGGGGCACAACTTGAACTTGGCTGGAATACGGTTTCTTGGTCCACCAGACGGCAGCAGATAAGGGTATCCAGCACGCTAGACGCTAATACCAGTATATAATGTGTTACTGATCAGATTTGTACATTGACTTTTCTAGTTTTTTTCCTTTTCTTGGCTTTCTCCATGGCATAATGCCGAGTACCCTCCCGCCAGATGACTTACCCGCTACTACTGTGCAGATTTCAGTCACTGGGGAAAGGGAGGTGATTGTGACACACCGGCGGTTCCCCAGTTATGGGTGATCCCCCCCAAGACTATCTTCACTCTTGGTCACGTTTGGCCGAATTTACCTGTTGGGAAAATGCTGGGGTTAGAGAGGGAATAGACATTCCGGCACAATTGGGGTGCTGTTGTGGGAGGGAGGGGGGGGGGGGGGGGGAAAGGACTGCACTTATAGGTTACTGAGAATCGTTATATTGCAGCATGGCAGACAGACAAATGTTGATGTTGGTAAAGATGGCACGCAGAGTTCAGGTGACAGGCCGATACTTTGTATCCATCCTGAGTCCGTATAACTGATTTGATGGCCCATCATAATGTACAAATAGTAATGTGAAATGTGCGAGGCATGGGGGACCCGCGAAAGCGGCGACAGATTTTGGCGTACCAAGATCGTCAAAACACACACATTGCATTGCTCAGGAAACACATATCCACCCCTTACATCCCACTACATTTGCTGCGAAAGGGGCAGACCACCGACTCTTTTCATCATACGCTAGAGGCACGGCTATACTTCCAAAAAAAACAAACACCATTTGCACTAGCGGGTGCATCATTAGATCGGAATGGCAGATACACTATTGTGTGGGGTCGCCTGGGCACGGACTCGGTCAATCTGGTGAGCTGTTATGGTCCCAACGTGGACACTCCCGCATTCTTTACGGAGTTGTGGGGGAAGATACTGGACATAGGCTCTACACATATAATATGGGGTGGGGATTTCAATGTGGTCCTCAACCCTGCGGAAGATAGATCTAACCCAGCATCACACCATTACAATGGGTCCCACCAAGTTCTACAGGGAATTAGAAAGGAAGGGGGTTTACTGGCTGCATGGCGACAATTTCACCCACATGCGAGGGAAGGCACACACTTCACAGCCCATACTGCCTCCTGGGTGTAACGCCCTGAACGTCTCAGGATCGTTTAACAGACACGATAATGAGAACGCAACCACTTGTGAAGGTTTAGTTATTTTAATGAAGGCAAAAATAATACAAGGAATAAACAAAGGTTATAGTCACTGGAATCCTCCAGGCTAAGTACGTTACCAGCCCACAGCACGGATGGTCCTAACCGTCCTCTGCATATACGCCGATCCCGGCGTATGCCAACAGAGGGCAGAAATGAAATGGCCGACAATGCCAATCGGTAGGCTGTGAGGGGCACGAAGAGTGTTGGGGAGAATCGAGGAGTCAGGGAAACACCCAGCCAGGGTCTCTACCTGAAGGGAGCAGCCGCTCAACCTCTTCCTCAGACTGCACCGGGACGCGGAGTCACCTCCTGGTGATCCGTCACCGATACCCCAATCACAAGCAAAGAAAACTGAACCGAGAGCAGCCGCTCGATCGATCTTGTGGACTTCCGAGTCTGTAACGCGGCAAACACCTCCTGGTGTGCGTTACAGCTGGCAGTCCCTGCATCTCTGGTCGGGCTGGGAGTTACGACTCCAACCAGCAAAAGCGCCACTGCGCTTTGACTCAGCCGAGTCAAAAAGCGAAGCTCAATGGTTATCCGGTAGAGCTTCCGGGTCCTTCACAGGTGACGATGGGGCAAGACACGGCCCAGGGAGTAACGACTCGACCTACCTCCGTTCTTGCCTTACTGGAGCACCACTCCGGAACACTGCTCTTCACTAAGCAGGTACGTTGGTGTAAACACAATATCCGACAGCGTTGTACCTCCCGGTTCCTCCCTTTATAGGGCGTGTTTTCCTTGAGTTATGTAACAGCTCTCCTGTTTACATAAGGGCGTGTTTTCCTTGAGTTATGTAACAGCTCTCCTGTTTACATAAGGGCGTGTTTTCCTTGAGTTATGTAACAGCTCTCCTGTTTACATAAGGGCGTGTTTTCCTTGAGTTATGTAACAGCTCTCCTGTTTACATAAGGGCGTGTTTTCCTTGAGTTATGTAACAGCTCTCCTGTTTACATAAGGGCGTGTTTTCCTCGAGTTATGTAACAGCTCTCCTGTTTACATAAGGGTGTGTTTTCCTTGAGTTATGTAACAGCTCTCCTGTTTACATAACATCTCAACCGCTAAGCATCCTGGGAGATGTAGTCCGTTTTCGCTGGTTACCGTTTTCCTCCCCTCGCATGACAGGAATTCTTGACAGTACATCCTCCCTCTCAGCGGCTCCACACGGGTCCAGCGCTGGCAGGAAAACGCCGATGGAACAAGGAGACCAAGCGCGGAGCATGAACCCCTTCAGCCGGTTCCCATGACTGCTCCTCCGGGCCATAGCCTTTCCACGCAACCAGGTACCACAGCTTCCCCCTGCGCCATTTGGACGCCCGTATGCCCGACACTTCATACTCCACCTCCGACTCCACGCATACCGGCCTAGGTGTCCCAGACGGCTTGGAGGGTGCTGGTTTGAGCAATGATACATGAAAGACAGGGTGTATCCGCAACGACTGGGGCAAGGACACCTTCACGTTCACGGGACCCATACACTTGGTAATTCGATAGGGGCCCATGTACTTGGGATGGAACACACTGTTCTTTCGAAACCTCATGTTTCTTGTGGATATCCAGACGTAGTCTCCAGTGCGGTACAGTGGCCCGGGCCTTCTCTTCCTGTCTGCCGCAGCCTTGTATCTTCTCTTGGCCTCTATTAGGACAGCCCTTGAGCGCATCAACGTGTCTTTTATGTGTGCCACCCTGTCCGCTGTGGCGGGAATCCTGTCCTCTCTGAACGGATGTAGAAATGGCAAGAACCTGGGATGTTGGCCATAGTTGCTATAGAACGGAGATGACTGTGTGGAGCTGTGAGTGGCGTTGTTATAGGCTATCTCTGCAACCCATAGCAAGTCGACCCATTCTTCCCTGCCCTGGTCCACAAAACATCGCAGATACTGTTTGAGCGTTTGGTTCAGGCGCTCGGTTTGGCCGTCCGTTTGAGGGTGGTAGCTGGTGGACAGGGCGGTCTTAACATGCAGCGCAGTGCACCAAGTCTTCCAGAATTGCGCAGTAAACTGCGACCCCCGGTCCGACACGATCACCCCAGGTAATCCATGCAGTCGTACCACATTCTTTAGGAGTAGTGACGCCAATTCCCCGGCCGTAGGGACTCTCTTGCAGGGGATGAAGTGCCCCATTTTCGTCAAGTAATCCACCACCACCAGTATTGCCGTCATCCCCTGGTCTACCGGTAGGCCCACCACGAAGTCCAGTGATATGCTATCCCATGGTCTATCCGGGGTCGGAAGTGGATGTAAGAGCCCTTGGGTTCGGCCATGGTCGGCCTTCATGGTAGCACACGTAGGACACTCCTGTCCCCACCTCCTGACATCCACTCTCATGGTTGGCCACCAGAAATGCCGTCCCATGCTAGCCACCGTTTTTTCAATGCCCAAATGACCTGCGCATGGAGAGTCATGGCACCAGATGAATGCTTGTTTCCTTAGCCTAGGCGTGGGTATCAATAGGCACCTGCCCTTCAGGGGTATCCCGTCCTTCAGCTGCCATTCTCTGTGACTGAGGAGCCACCTCCGCCATGCGACTGACCTGATCCCTCTCTTTATTCCCCTCAGGAAAGTATCCGGTTGGATAACCCCCAATACCATCCTCGGGGAAATGATGGAATGCTCGGTCGCAGGCAATGGTTCCTTAACTGCAGATTGACGGGACAGGGCGTCCGCCTTCCGGTTTTCCGTCCCCGGCCGATATGTGATGCGGAAGTTGAATCCCGCAAAGAAGATCATCCACCGCAGCTGTCTGGGAGAAAGATGTCTTGTGGCCGTCATGAACTGTAGGTTCCGATGGTCCGTGTACACCGATACCACATGTCTTGCCCCCATCAACCAATGCCTCCATTCGGTGAAGGCGTCCTTGATTGCGAGAAGCTCCTTCTCCGCAATATGGTAGTTGCGTTCGGCGTCGTTGAGTTTGCGGGACATGTACGCAACGGGATGAAGCACCCCTGTGTCGTGGTTGCGTTGGGACAAGATAGCCCCCAGCGCCACATCCGATGCGTCCGCTTCCACCACGTAGGGGAGATCCAGATCGGGGTGAGCCAACACCGGCGCCTTACCAAAGGCGCTTTTCAGGGCCTCAAAGGCTTTGTTCGCTTCAGGGGACCAGACAAACTCCTTGGACTTCCTCAGTAGCTGTGTGATTGGGGCCACCAATCCTGAAAATCCATCTATAAACCGCCTGTAAAAGTTGGCGAAGCCAATGAAACTTTGGACGTCCTTCACGCTTTGGGGCACCGGCCATTCTTTCACCGCCTTGATCTTTCGTTCTGCCATCTCCTGTCCCTCTGGACTCAGCATCACTCCGAGGAATTCCACGGATGTGACGTGGAAGTCACACTTGCTGAGTTTACAAAACAGCATGTTTTCCCTCAGCTTTTGGAGCACAGCTTTGACGTGGTGTACGTGCTCCTCCACACTGGACGAATAGATGAGGATGTCGTCGATATATACGACCACGTAGATATCCAACTCCTCTCTGAATACCTCATTCAAAAAGTACTGAAAGGCTGCCGGGGCGTTGCACAGACCGAACGGCATGACGAGGTACTCAAAAAGGCCGAACCTGGTCTTAAAGGCGGTCTTCCACTCGTCTCCGTCCCTCATGCGCACCAGATGGTATGCCCCTTTCAAATCCAACTTGGTGTAGATACGAGCTTTCTTGACCTGTTCCAGAAGTACACTGATGAGAGGCAAGGGGTACCGATTCTTTACAGTTATCGCATTCAATGCCCTAAAGTCCACACAGGCTCTCAGCTCCCCATTAGCCTTCGGGATGAAGAAGAGTGGCGAGGCGGCCGGAGACTTGGACGGGCGGATGAATCCTAGCTTGAGGAGTTTATCCAGGTACCCCCGGAGATGCACGTTTTCAGGCTCCGTCAGGGCATACAGCCTGCCGCTGGGAACGCTGGCCCCTGGCACCAGGTCGATCTGGCAGTCAAACTGTCTATGTGGTGGTAGCACTTCCGCCTTCACCTCATCAAATACATCCTCAAAACTGTGATAAGCCTGGGGGAGAGCCACATCTTTTTCTGCCGCTGTAGCCACCGTCTGACTCCCGCTCTCATCTGCGTCAAGGGATTCCGTTCTTATTCCACAATGCAGGATGCAATACGGTGACGTCAGTTCGATGCGGTGTGTTGGCCAATCCACAGAGGGGTTGTGTTTCTGTAGCCACGGCAATCCCAATATGACGCCATATTGGGGCGCTCGGATGATGTTAAAATCGATTTGTTCCAAATGGTTCCTCCCACATCTCATCGGAAGGACCCCCGTGTGCTGCCCGATGGGCCCCGTCACCAATCGCCTTCCGTCTACAGCATAGACGTCTTCGGGTACAGCTTTGGGAAGAAGCACTAGCCCTAGCCTGCATGCCTCGTTGTGGTCCATAAACATGCCAGTGGCCCCTGAATCCACCATGGCCACAACGGGTATCCACTGGTCATGCACTCCCACGTGCACCGTGAGAAACAGGTGTCGTTGTCCCTTAGTGACCGAGTTGGAAAGTGAAGGGATGGATGAGTGACTCCGAGATGTCCCTTCTCTGGTCTTGGAGTCCTCTAGTTTTCCGCCGGTATGTCCACCACGGCTGTTACCGACCGGTTGGCCCGATAACGTGACGTCTTCGGTTTGGCAGGGCATTCACGTACGTAGTGGCCTTTTTTGCCACAATATAGGCACAATCCTTGTTTACGGCGTGACTCTTTCTCCGTGGCTGTGAGGCTCGCTCGTATTGCGCCGATGTCCATGGGTTCTCCCTTGGATGCGGTGGAAGTTTCAGGACTTCCCACTGTCACATAGGATGGAAGGGATTTTCCTTTTCTCCCATGATCCCCCTTTCTTTCACTTAGCCTATGTTCCAGCCGTAATACCAGGTTGATAAGGCCCTCACATGTCTTGGGTTGTGGGTCAATATGAGCCACGGCGTCTTTGAGCTCATCGCACAGCCCGTGATGGAAGAGCGCCGTCTGTTTAGCAACAGGCCACTTGGTTTCCGCAACCAGCCTTCGGAACGCGTTGATACTGCACCAGGTCGTTGGATCCCTGTCTCAACTCAAGCATTTCACGGTCCGCCGTGTACGAGTCAGCCCTTCTGTCGAAGACCTTCAGGAATTCCTCGCGAAAAGCACCCCAATCACATAAGATGGGGTCGTCCCTGCTCACCAGAGGTACGGCCCATTGTGCCGCGTTTCCAGCCAAATAGGATATAAGGAAAGCCACACGAGCCTGACTCGTGGGGAACGCCCTTGGTTTGCACGATAAATGTAGCGCCACTTGTGTGAGGAATACCTGCACTGTGTTAGGATCCCCACTGTACCTCTCTGGTGTTGCCAAGGGGACGGCTACCGGTATTTCCACTACGACCACAGGGGTCTGGTTTGTGAGGGAGGTGCTGGGCGTGAGCGGGTCCAATTGGATAGCATCCAGTCTGGCTTTTACATCGGCTGTTTCTTGCCTGGAGGCAGCCAATTCAATTTGCACGGTCGCTAAAGCAGCCAGCACATCATCAAGTGTTGCCATGTCTGTTATCGACCGGGAGACAGTTAGTGTTATTAAGGTCGGATATTTTGTAACGCCCTGAACGTCTCAGGATCGTTTAACAGACACGATAATGAGAACGCAACCACTTGTGAAGGTTTAGTTATTTTAATGAAGGCAAAAATAATACAAGGAATAAACAAAGGTTATAGTCACTGGAATCCTCCAGGCTAAGTACGTTACCAGCCCACAGCACAGATGGTCCTAACCGTCCTCTGCATATACGCCGATCCCGGCGTATGCCAACAGAGGGCAGAAATGAAATGGCCGACAATGCCAATCGGTAGGCTGTGAGGGGCACGAAGAGTGTTGGGGAGAATCGAGGAGTCAGGGAAACACCCAGCCGGGGTCTCTACCTGAAGGGAGCAGCCGCTCAACCTCTTCCTCAGACTGCACCGGGACGCGGAGTCACCTCCTGGTGATGCATCACCGATACCCCAATCACAAGCAAAGAAAACTGAACCGAGAGCAGGCGCTCGATCGATCCTGTGGACTTCCGAGTCTGTAACGCGGCAAACACCTCCTGGTGTGCGTTACAGCTGGCAGTCCCTGTATCTCTGGTCGGGCTGGGAGTTACGACTCCAACCAGCAAAAGCGCCACTGCGCTTTGACTCAGCCGAGTCAAAAAGCGAAGCTCAATGGTTATCCGGTAGAGCTTCCGGGTCCTTCACAGGTGACGATGGGGCAAGACACGGCCCAGGGAGTAACGACTCGACCTACCTCCGTTCTTGCCTTACTGGAGCACCACTCCGGAACACTGCTCTTCACTAAGCAGGTACGTCGGTGTAAACACAATATCCGACAGCGTTGTACCTCCCGGTTCCTCCCTTTATAGGGCGTGTTTTCCTTGAGTTATGTAACAGCTCTCCTGTTTACATAAGGGCGTGTTTTCCTTGAGTTATGTAACAGCTCTCCTGTTTACATAAGGGCGTGTTTTCCTTGAGTTATGTAACAGCTCTCCTGTTTGCATAAGGGCGTGTTTTCCTTGAGTTATGTAACAGCTCTCCTGTTTACATAAGGGCGTGTTTTCCTTGAGTTATGTAACAGCTCTCCTGTTTACATAACCTCTCAACCGCTAAGCATCCTGGGAGATGTAGTCCGTTTTCGCTGGTTACCGTTTTCCTCCCCTCGCATGACAGGAATTCTTGACACTGGGCATGGCTGGACTATCTTTTGTTATCTAGAGGTCTAGGTCCCCTAATACGGGATGATACACAGCTGGCTAGGACAAACTCAGACCATTCCCCTGTCAAACTTACAATAGCCCCACTCGGGTTTCATACACCACGCCGCAATTGGAGGTTGCAGCCCGTAACACTTCTAGACACGGTGTTCCGCAGTGAATTAGGGGATGAGATACAGGACTTTTTCCACCGGAATAAGGACTCCGTCGATAATGTGGAAACGATTTGGGAAGCCTTTAAGGTGACATTGCGAGGTTTTTGTATAGCCAAGAGATCGGGAGTTTTGAGGGACATACAAGGTACGACCAGAAGATTAGATGCGGAGCTAAAAGAGAGACACAGCTAAGACTGAGGGGAGATGCAGACCTGCAAAACGAATTTCGGGGAAGCTCACTGAATATATGGGAGCCGCTGAGCGGGAAAAGAAATTTAAGGAAAAATATAGTGAGGCTCGTAAATTCGGGTAGGGTGAAAGACCTGGGAAGGCGTTAGCTCAAATCATACGTCACCCCCGTCTGTCCAATTGCGTCTTGGAAATCATGGGACCGGAAGGGGTTGTACATCGTGACATGGCAGACATTCTAGCTACATTCACAGAACATTACTCAGCACTTTATACTTCACAACGTAGGGATTATTTTGAACTTGACAGCTTCCTCGGGAATGTGGCCCTGGGATGGCTGGGGGATTCGCAGAGGGAATTCCTGAGTGCTCCCTTTGAGGTAGATGAAATAAGAGAGGCCATAATGCAAATTCAGTCAGGAAAGTCCCCCGGCCTTGACGGGTTGCCTGCCGAGTTCTACGAAACTTACATAGATCTGATGGCTCCGATCTTGAAGGAACTATATGAGGAATCGATGGAAGTTGGTTCACTTCCCCCCATCCATGAGAGAAGCATATATCACATCACTGCTTAAACCTGGCAAATCACCATTACACTGCGATTCTTACCAGCCGTTATCCCTTATCAACTGTGATGCAAAAGGTTTGGCTGAGGTAATTGCGAATAGACTTGCCTTAATAATGAACCAACTAGTCCTCCCAGATCAGGGAGGGTTCATCCCTGGCAGGGCTACCACACATAATCTTCGTACCCTATTCACTATAATACAGAATGTTGCCCCAGAACTGCCGCTGGCGGCAGTTTTTTTGGACGCCGCTAAAGCGTTCGACTCGGTCGAATGGGACTATCTCCTCGGGGTACAACAGCGAATGGGGTTTCCTGCCGTATTCCTGACCTGGAAAAGGCTGCTATATCGGTTACCAACAGCAAGAGTATTAATTAATGGACATCTGTCTGACGCGTTCCCCTTTTCTAGAGGCACGCGGCAGGGGTGCCCACTCTCACCACTATTATTTGCAATAGCCATTGAACCCTTAGCATCCAAATTGTGGCAACATCACCAAAACAAGGCCTTGCGATGCAACCCAAGACAAATCCTCATATCTTTATATGCGGATGACATAACATCATATGTTAGACACCCACAAGAAAACTTAAATCCATTACTGCGGGAATTCATAGTATTTGGTAAACTTTCTGGGATACATATAAATTGGGGGAAGTCACAAATATTCCCATTGACATCCGCTGCTTCTAGATTCTCCTTAGACTTTCCTCTGGAGTGGTGCGAATCGGACCTATGCTACCTTGGGATCGTAATAACAAGAAATAGAGAAGAGTTGATGCTTCTCAATTATAGCACTGTGATACACCGGATCACAGAAAATGTCACCCGATGGATCTCCCTGCCATTGTCCCTAGCAGGGTCTACGATCTCTGATATTAAATCCTGCATTCCTACAAAACCAATGCGCTGCCTTATTAATCAGTTGTGTAGTGGACTCCTCATTTCGGCTTGTGTGTGCAGGGACACCAGTTAGAACTACAGTATACGGACTGGATGCTGGGGGTAAGTCTAAAACTGGTAGGCCTAAGGTACTATGCGCAGTTAATGGAAACTTATCTTTTGAACGTTCTTGCGCGTTATCTCCCCTTTCAGTCCTTACAGTATCCGCTTGCTGCTCGGGGGGCCTACAAGTAGTCCCTGTAGTCCCTATTCTGTTTTCCTTTTCCCTTGGCCCACTATTGGCGGAGTTTACCTTTGGTTTAGCAAATTCAGGCTGTACAGGGGGTGCCCTATTGTCCCAGACCTCTTTCCCTGCTGTGTGTTCGCTGTCCCCTGTTGTATGTTTGCTGTCCCCGTATCCCTCCCGCTCATTTGCTGGCAATACAGCTGGCGCTTTAGCGGCTTCAACCCCCCCCCGAGCAACACATGCGCACCTACGATTCCCTTGGTTAACTGGTACATTAATAGGGTTCAAAAGTTGCAACAGTTTCCCTTCAATTGAGTCTACTTTAGATAGAAGGGGCCCCAAGAGAATAACCATCAGAGTCTCCAGTCCTTTCCATTGGTCATGGTTATCCCCAAAGTCCGGGATATGGATATGATCGCCACTGTTAGTGGTTAAGTTTGCGGCCAATCCTCTGTTGGTTTCAGGGTCACATTTATCATTACATCCCGTTTTCCGGTTCTTGAGACTAGGTTTGTGCTTCTGTCTTTGTGGGACACCTCCCCTTGTGCGCTTTGCAGGTGGCTCTCCAGTACCTAAAGTCACCGAGTGAGAAGCATGGACTGTACTTTTCCTGATGGCCCCTTTGGATCTAGTAATGACCTCACCGCGGTGCGAATCAACCATGTTGCATGCCGTAGGCGGAGGCAATGTCTCTCCCACCAATATAGTCGGCAGGTCAGGATCAAGGTCAGGGTCCCTTGCGGTATTTTGGGTGGGATTGATGGTATAAATCTGTGCGACTGTAATCCTCTCCGAAGCAAGCTGTAACCGCTGGCAATGAAGATGGAAAATTGACTATACCCCTGTTAAAACTAGTGGTAGATGTTAAAGAGCCGGATTCGACCAGTGATTGATGCGCATCCCTAGGGGATATGGCCATAACAAGACCACCCATGGATGACCGTTTTTGGGCAGCAAATGTGTCAAGTGAAAGTCTTTTTTCTGTGAGTTCAATTTCGTGGGTCAAAACCGACTCTGCTGTGATCAAAAAAGCGTCAAGAGTCCCCACCACCCCCCTCCTGCCAGTAGACCAGTGACTTTACGTTTGCTCATTCTATCTGCGAATGGTTAATTGCCTAGCGAGCGAGCGCGCCCACAAAATGCTCTAATTCTACAGTGTACCTTTTTGTCAGCGGTATAGTCCGCTTAGGAGCGTGGGATCACGGGGGGGGGGGCGGCCCAGCTTCTTCCAGTCTCTGACGGGCGCAGGATGGGCCTGCCCTTGGCACGGGCTTTGCCAGGGCGCTGCCCGCTAGCGTCCCGTGCCACAGGAGCCCTGGACGCTCTTATACGCCTCCTGGCGCGTCCCTCGTGACGTCCCTGGCACAAGGATAGCTGGGAGGTGTAGTCACCTACCTCCCAGCAGCAGCGCAGATGGTGAGGACAGTGTTCCTTGTTGCAGGGGGAGAGCTCACAGGCTCGGTGTGTGCAAGCTCCCGTGTGGCAGCGTCAGGGCAAGGTAGGAAAAACAAAGAACAGGCTTGCGTCATTCAGTCCCATAGTAAAAAGAACACTTTAGACTCAGTCTAAGCCAATTATAGCCCTTCTTACTGACTACTGTATATTCATTTATAGAGATTAATGGCATTCAATACACTTTTTAGCCAGGTTTCGGCCTTGGATGCAGTACAGATGTAATGGCTGTAGCAGCCTTATATGAACTAAGCGTAGATTTCAGATACAGGTACTCCCACAGCCTTTGTATTAGCAGAGCTATCTGCTATATTTTATACTTTAAACACCTGGCATTACCAACTTGTCTTGGGAGTCCAGGACACAGTGTTGGCTTGTTTCTAGGATATCCAAACTTTGCAATTTCAGAAGGCAATACCATATTTCTGCGTCTCCAGCACATGGCCTTGTAAGTATGGAATACCTCAGGGTTTCATTCTGTCCCCTTTATTATGTAATCTGTATATTCTCCCAGTGGCATAGCCAATTGTGTCATTTGGCTACACTTTCTTTAAAGGTATGCTGATGATACACAAATAATTCTGAAGATAGACAATGATCTTGATGCCATTGCTGGCAATTTATTTTCCTACATTCAACAAGCTGAGAATGGATAAGCTGAAACCAGTAAAGCTCAAAGCAGACAAGGCTGAGACACTAGTCCCTTTTGTGTCAACATCGTTCTAGTTTTACGCCGTTCAGCCTCTAGATTTTGGACCAATGTTCTGTGTACAGAACTTGGGGTTTTAGCTAGACACCGGATTGGGCCTTACATCCTAGCTCAACACAATTGTCATTGACTTCTTCGATCTTTGTAGGCTGAAAGGGATACTTTATCTATTCAAGTTTCAACACAAGTTAATGATTATTAATGCCATAATTGCAGCATGCATTAACTACTGCAATGTGTTCGGTCTTTATCTCCCATCTAGTACGATTATTAAACTCCAGCTTACTCAGAACATGGCACCAAGAAGGAACCTGGGTCCTTCTGGAGGACACCACATCTCTCCTACCTTAAAAATGTTCACTGGGGGGGGGGGGGAGGAGCCAAGATGGCGACCGGGACGGCAGCGTAGGCTCCCGGCTCCGTGAACCTCCGCATCCCGCACAGATATCCTGCATGAGATCCTTAGCCTGCGCTATATGCCCGTGTTGGTGAATGAGAGCGGCAACCGATCGTGTGACTCCGAAGTTTCTGGCGGCGGTATCGCCGGAGAAATGTCCATTTGAAGTTTGCGGCCTGTGCAACCCTGGAACCGGGACCTCGAGTGGATAACATGGCCGGGCGGCAGTTCAACAACAGCGGCCTTTGGTGACTGGGTGGAGTCGGACTAACCGGAGCGGTGCGAATATCGGCCTACATTTCGCCGTGGTCGTTCCTACCATTAAGCGTAGCGGAACGAGTGCATGCCCGAGGTGGCTAATCCAAGATTCCCCGGTGATTGCCTCAGCCTTCGCCGGTGAGCTGCCCGGCCGCCGCCCGTAACTCGCCCTGATTCTTGCGGACTGCTCCCGGATTTTCGCGGGCGCGGGTCCGTGGTGGGGATGACTGTTGCCCGTGACCACACACCGGATATATTTTTTGCCTGCCCCCGAAACCCTGATTCCAGTGACATGGAACCTGAGGCGCTTGTCCCCGAGTCCTGGTCCCAATCTGGGTTGGACCTACCCGGCGGCCATCTTGACAGGACGAAGTCTACCATCCTGTACACTGGGTCGCAGCATGATTGGAAGTGTGCGACTATGAGGAGCGTAGCGGAGCGAGCGCCGAGAGCTGTGCTGGGGTATGGTGATCTGCTCGAGGCTCTCTGTGCCCTTCATTCCACCTTGGTTCACGGCGCCTGGATATTGGGGAGTAAGCTTGATGGGGTGGCATCAGCGTCGGAACAGTTGCTGCCTGCCTGTCCCCAGGTACACGGGGACTTCCTACACTGCACACAGGAGGACAGTGTCGTGGCCGCCCCTGTGGATAGTGACCAGCTGGAAACTCCGGACAGTATCTTAACGTGTGATCGGCTGGCTGTGGGTCTGGTCTGTTCCGGAGGTCTTGGACCTGAGTGGGGGGTGGTGGCCTTGTCCCGTGCGCGGCCTCCGGCAACCCAGGCAATATTCAAGCAATGGTCGTCTGCTCTGGCTGATTTCGCCTTCTTGGACCTTGTGTGCAGTGCAGATCCTGGGGCAGCACTGGGAAAGACGACTCTCCATACTGCTGACTGTGTTGGTGTTCAGAGACTTCCACCCTATCTGTGTGTGTCGCTTCCTGTTCCTTTTTGGACGCTCCTCTTCTTTGTAGCATTGGACATGGCACTGGGTCGATGGGTATGCATGGGTAGATTCGCAAAGAGTGGCCAAGGATAAGGCTGATCCTTCAGAGGTGGTCATCTAATAGGCGGGCGGGCTCAGGGGTTGCGTGCTCTCACGGCACAACTGTTAGTGTAATAGGCGCATAATGCTCCCCATTCTTCTTTGACTTGGTCGATTCTGTGTTGCTTATTGTTTGCTTTGGGGGAAAACATATTGTGCGGGAGGGAGAAGCCGGGGGCATGTTTTGAAGGCCCTCCTCCAGTTTATTAATATTCTCTCTACCCCCCCGTCTGGTGGGGTTTCTTTTCTTACTCCACTTTCTCTGTTTCTTCTATATTTCGGGTCTGGTTCCGGGGCGACAGGCACACTGCTGGGGGGGGGGGGGCCGTACTCATCTGCAGAGGTGCAGGGTGGGGGGTTGGGGGAGGGGATCCTTTAGTCTTTAACCCTTTTTTTCCATGGCCTCCTTTTTCTTCTCTTATTCTTCTTTGTCTTTCTTTTCTGGGATCAGCATGGTAGAACTCCTTCGTCGTTAATCGCTGCGTTTTCATGTGTGCCACAATTTCCGTGGTGTTTTCTGGGTTTTAGGGCAGGGGACTGCAGGCGCAAATGGCCGTGATATTCCTCCACATCCTGAACTTCTTGTTTCAGCGCCATTGACTAGATAAATTGCTGTTTATTGTTGACGTTTATTATTCTGCCTGCCATTTCTTCCTGCCGGGAAACTGTTCGGCACCTGATCCTTCCATCCTCCCTTATTATAAAATGAAAACCTTTTGTATCCTGGTCTCTTACTTGGGCTGTTCAGTGGCCGAGAGTATACCAGCATGGAGATTCTGCTCCCCGAGGTGCTGCCTGTGATAAATATTGATTTCTGTTACTCTGACTGCTTAGCGGCCGGCCCCGGGGGTTGTAGGCCCATACTTGTTATTGGTTGAAACGTCAATAAAGGTTTTTCAAAAAAAATGTTCACTGGCTCGCTCTGAAACAAATGTAATTAAGTATATGTAACTGGTCTACAAAACTATGTATAAAAATTGCATATTGCCTCGCTCTCATCATCTTCGTTGGTATCGAACTACCAGTGGCCACATATCAGCTGATCAAGGTCTGTTATAAATGCCTACATTTAAGAAATGTAATCAAGGAGCTTTCTCAGTGGCTGCAGTTCTTCACTGGAACTAACTGCCAAGAGTGATCAGACTAAATAGTAAACTTCAGATGTTTAAAAAGGCATTCCTTTAGCACCAAGGTGTGTTTGGATGTATGAGCACTTTATAAACCTCTAAATAAAAAACACAAGATGAGCAATGAGTCTGACAAGCATTGGGTGGATGTTGCAGCCATAACAGGAGTAGAACCGCATTTAACAAATGGGTTAAAAAGTGCACATGGTGAAATTTGGTTCAAAATTAGTACTGACATTAGGAGTTGTAGAATTGGTTAATATATCACTTACTATTAGTCAATCAAGCCCTTGCCTAGATGTGCGCAGCCACAATGAATGAATGAATGAATGAGTAGTTGGTAAAAGCGCATGAATCACCACCAGAGGCGTATCTCCATGCTGGACAGTAACAACCGAGGTGAACAGTTCGTTTTTCAAAAGTTTCCTAAAGGTAAGAAAATTGTTGCATTTCATGAGGCCAAGAGGCAGATGACTCCAACATAGGGGGGCTAGATGGGAGGATTTGCCCCCAGAACGGGACTTTTTAAAACGAGGGATAATAAGGAGGGATTTGTCCCTGACCATAGGGATCTGCTTGGCTGATAATGGAGAAGTTTATATGTTAAGTAGCTGGGTCCTTTACCGTTGAGGAGCTTTATGTACATACAGCATATCTTGAACTTAATTCTCTGTCTAATGGTTAGCCAGTGAAGCGGTCGCAAAAGAGGCGACACGGTGGTTCTGGATGGCATATTCTGTACCAGGTGGGCTGCAATGTTCTGAAACACTTGCAATTTATTTTTAACGGTATGAAAAATAACTCGAGGAAAACATTTTTCATCACATTAGAAATTTGTGCAACATATATTATTTCACTTCCAAAGGAACCTAGGCAGTAAAAGTCACCCAACAAGTGGTAAGGGCCACCTATAACAAACCGATTTACTGTCTTGCTTGACAAAAGTCAGGACTGCACGAACAACTGTACGAGGGGCACTAGAAGGAACCGTTTCACTGAAGGTATTTTAATATTTTAAGCGTAGCAACGCAAGTTAAACCTTTCAATGCTGTGCCTTTTAAACTAAGGAAAAGAGTAAGCCACCCCTTAATGATGAACTTGGAAATATACACAAGCCACAACAGTTTTTAGATCATTGACGTTCTGTGAATCAGCTCAGGGAAGAATCTGTGAGAAAACAAACGTTTCTGACAGTGGGATCGAAGACAGTAACATGTCGTTACTTACTGTATAGCGATTCAAAACATATATCCCAAAATGATACTGCTGGAGCGGGTAATGCAAAATTTTGTATACCCACCCCATTTTGCATGTTGTTTTATTAATCAGATTAATTAATTAATTATAATCGTACTAATGGTTTGGAGTGATGTGAAAATAACTAACCAACCTTATTAATGATCGAAATACACGTTGGATTTGCATCTGCATGGCTTAATTAATGACGTGAACTAAATTTCGTACGCATATTAATGATAGATAAATAGAATGTTGCATGTTATATGTTGCTTTAATGATGTAATAGTGATTCATGCTTTATTTTGTAAGTATAACCCGCAATGAGTGTTGCTTTTGCTAGATAAATACACACACATATGGGTATTAGCGAGGGAATAACATTTAATTAGTCATTTTTATGTATTAATTACGTTTTTGTGTCTCTTTGCTTAAGTTGTCCATTATAATCTGCCTAAAGATGGCTGACTTTGGTGCCTAACCCGACTGCCAACGCTGAACAAGGCTTGGGTGAAGTGCACCTGCGCTAAGATGAGCAACAATGGCCCCGTCCTGACCCCAGGCAAGATGTACTTATCAAGGCCACTGGGAGTGGTGCCAAGGCTACAGACAAAAGACTTTATAAAAGAACCGGAACCAGCAAGTATGCTGACATCATGGACTAAACCTAATGGGAACGGAGAGGTTGACCCCTGATCAGCCAATCAGAACGATTTAAAACTAAATTTTGTTACATTTTGTTATTGAAATTATTATAAAACCCCATAGAATAGAGAGGTCGAGAGTCGCTCCTTCGATTTCCTGATGATATGCTAACGGAGAGGACGGTGACAGTGCAGGACAGCTGTTAGCCCAATTCTCTGACGGACTGAATTAATGTCCAAATTCCTGATGAACTTTACCTGCTAAATTGATGGGCATAGATTTGCGAGACTGCCAGATTCGACATAGAGAACGACTTTAGCCAGAATAGGTAAATATGAATGGCAACTTGATCAAATGAATGATTTAATCTGCAATTTTGATATAAATTTGGATTTGAACATCTACAGAAATGAGTCGGGTTGTTTATTCATTGAAATGTGTTAATGAAAAGGTTAATTAGAGAATTAGGGTTTCACTAAAACATCAACTAATCGATCCATCCCGGTCTTGGGAGGATAATACCAAATGTGGAAGTCTAGGGCCTAATGAGTATTAGAAGGGTTTGTAGGTGTATTGCTCATTAGGGTAAAGTGGTATCTTCCTCCATCATTTATCCAGCGCTTGGAAGGATAAATCGCCTCTCGCATGGACTAATGGTAAGTGTGCGTTGGTGTTATGGGCCCCACCAGCAAATGTATATATGTGTGTGTGAGATCTATTAAGTCCGTGACAGTAGGGAGGGATTTTGCACTCTGCGCTGAATCAATACAACATGAAGTTTCCTTGTCATTCAGAAAGCTGACTAACGTATACACAAAATAAGTTTGAGTGTAACAGGTTTTCTGTTTATCAAATATTCGTTAATGACACCATTATCCAATATATTTGCGATTTTCGTTATTAAGACGAGTTTTTAAGGCAGAACACTGACAATTTTCAGCCTATGCACAATACATTTAATAGGTTGCTGCCAAAAGAAAAAAATATGGTACTGTGATAAAGTAATATCCTTTTTTGGGGTGTAGCTACAGAAGTTGTTTGGGTGTCCTGTGGTCAGTTCTGGAAATAAAAAACAAAACCAAATACAGAGGGGGAGTAGTTTCGGGGAAGACAAAGTTAACTGGCTTTCATATGCTTTTCATAGTTTGTCACGGCTTTAATTGCCAATTCATTAAGGTGATAGCAATTCGTGAATAGTTACATTGTCTCATTTACGTTATCATTAGGTTTTGGTGAAGAGGCATTAACATGGGCATTCATTAAACATGGGAAAAAACAGGGTCTTTCTGCTCGTTATAGGGCCTGCAGCAACCCAATACGTTCAATGTGTTTGTTAAACAAACGCAGCACACCAAGACAAACAAACAGTAGTAAGTTTCCTCAAAAAAGAGCATATTTATAAAATAAAGTACGTTCTCTCCTTTAAACCTTTAAAATATAAACGTCAGAGTGAGTTACAAAATATACAGCAGCACTGCCAAAATGTAAAACGATTTTCATAATTAAATGGATGAGCCGAGACAAAACAAAACTTAAGTACAACGTACACAAACATTGTACCGAGCACAGCTGTTTTAGCTTTTAAGTGCACAGAGAATTGAAGGTGTATAATTATTGTTGTCAAACATTGCACACATTCAAAAATAAAGTTAGATAAACAATGTAGTGCGACTGAGGCTGCCTTTGAATTATTTGTTAAAATACTGACATGTTATTTAGTAAAAGTGTAAAGCTTCAACCAACGGTGATATAAATAGCCAAGAACTGCCACTATGTCGCAGAGACAGTGAGAAGGCGGTGGAGGGTGAGCTAAGTGTCACTTGGGGAAGCTATCAACCTTCAGAGGTTTGGAGTGGGATACAGCCGGTGCCTGAGAAGAAACACTTATTTCCCTGGGGAACAGACGGGCTGACACTCCGAAAAGGGCAGTTGTACAGCTGTTAATCGGGGGAGTGGGCACTGGACAGGGGGTTGCAGAAAGGGCATGCTGAAGGTGCTGCTTCTAGAAGGCAAAACTTTCATTCTTTATAAGATTGTAACATAGCACATCCAAGAGGCGAAGCACAGCTTATTCCTTAAAGTGGGGAACTGCACTGCCCACGTCGTGGGGAGAGACGAGGTGTACGGTGGAGCTGCACCGGTGCTTCTGCAGGAAAGTATCCAATGTTTTGGTGAAAAGAAGGTGGCACAATAAAACTCTTGTTAACGTGAGCAGACTGTTAACGTGAAAACACACTGCATATAGGAGGGAGTGAAGGGGGGTCAAACCTGAGCGCTTGGACTTGGCCCTGAGCTCCAAAACCTTCCAGCTGAGATCTGCCATGCGAGCCATGTCCTGCTACCTCCTGGTGCTGTCCTGACACTGAAGGCCACATTTAATATCGGCAGTGATGAAGGACTACATACAGTGTTCATTTCGGCACTATAACAACATGGCGGCCATCTTGAAATGGATCTGATATTTCTGTTTCTTATTAAAAAGTACGTGAATCTAAAATATTTGTCGATTCATTCGAGGAAAACAAACGGGCTTTAGTGGAAACACACAATAGCAGATATGAAACTGTATATATTTTATGAAAATATAATATGATTAGTAATGGTTTGCTACTAATATGCTTCTAATGTAAGCCATACATTTGTTTACTTTCAACACGTCATATATACGAAAACATATAGGGTTCAAATTGGCCATGCATGCTTGGACTCTAACCTCCTAACGGACCAAATCGTAGCCGACAATGTTTTAATTTGCTAAGTGAGCGAGCATGATATACAGATATGGAGACAAACAAGAGTCAAGTTCGTGAAACGTTCGCTTATGCTATGTATACGTTATTCAAGCAGCCGTTTAGAATAAGTTTTAAAAAGCAGGCGCCAATAATAAAAGACTTGAATATAATTGCAGAATTTGTAAATAGTGCTACCATGTATCAAAAATTTCAAAACAAAGTTATTGTTTACTCTATAAAATCATTTATATACCTTTTCCTTTCAAATTAATTATTACACATTGATGACAAAATGCGAAATCGCGAGCGCGATAAGGGCAAAATTGCACCTCAGAAATGGCTACTCCGTAAGGAGAAACTTGTTCCCCGGGATAATAAGTCCTCTCTCTATGTTTGATGCACGAAAATCCACCAGCAAACACTTAGCAGAGTTGCCGTAAACAGAAACTCGATGGTGTCGCAAACGTTCCACCCGGAAGTGGTGCTAGTAATGACAGGATCGAGGTCTGTGCTGTCACTGCCAGGCTCCCCTGGCGTCTCATGAGTTCCCGGAGTCCGGATTGTGACGCCTTCTCAGCCTCTCGCAGTGCACCGCTTCCGCATAGTGTGCGTAAAGATGCCGTGCTTGTCCATCATGCACCTCCTGCTGCTGGTGTTGGGAGCCTTACCTGCACACCTGTCGCTGTTACCTGTCACTCAGGAACTCTTCGGGACTGAAACCCACGGGACGGTGATGGCCTTCGGGGATTTTAATTCAGACAAACAGATTGACATGTTCATCGTGCGTGAAAGTGAGAGCCTTTCATATTTCAGTGCTGCATTAGTGTATGCACAATGCATGCGTGCGGTGTCGTCTTGCTTACGCCCCTAAGTACCCGACTATCGTCTTTATCACTGTTTATGTTTTCTGTCACTGTGTTTCCTATCGCTGTATGCTCTAATGTTGTCCCGTCAATGTGGTGCCCACTGTATGCCCCTTTACTGTCTACTCCTGGGATGTCGCGTGTTGCTCCAGGAGGGCTGCCCATTGCGTTAATGTCATGTGGGGTATCATCAGCTGCTTTTCAACCAAAAACAAGGCATTATGGGACTTGTATTTTGCTTTTAACATTACGAATATGGGTTCACCAATTCCAACATGCAAAGTGCTGTTGGTTAAAAACACAGCACTGAATGAGATGTCACGAGTTACACAGATCCAAGTAGCAGCTATACTATCAGGAAAACCGCAAACCTAATGTGTAGTTTGTATGTACATTTACTCTTTATGTATGTCTTGAAAATATGGCATGAATTTGTTCCTGGAGGAAAGTTGCTTATTTATGCGTTATTATATATTCCATGGACATTTCCAGTAGGCGTTAGTGCTTTACATAAGAAGTAGCATGTCACATATGGTTGAGATGTTACACGTGTGTATTACATATAAAGTGGCAAGTTCCGTAAGAGTACGAAGTTGCATAAACTGTATATGATGTAAAAGAAAATGGTTAAGCATCATAAACCTGCATAGGCATCCTAATTGTCATCAGTAGTTCGCCTGTACTCTCATGAAAGGATAACGTCGGAGTGTGTTTACCCGAGATGAGAGAAAGAGGCGTGCATTGATTCACACAAGTTAACTTAATCTGGCAGTAAACATACGACAGTTTGGAGAGGTAGAATAGTATGTCTTGCAACATAGAACAGAAAGAAGATAGGAGAGAAAAGGGGATCAAAGTCAATAGCAAGCCCTTACAAGATATTAAAAAAGTTTATCATAAGCAGTCCAAGAACAGGCATGAAGAGCATGGATAAGGAAAAGAGGGCTTAATTATATTATCTTCAGAAGACTAGGGCTTTCACTTCAGTCTCAAATATAGACAATGAAGTAGTGGTTCGTAGGCAAAGAGTTACGGACTCTGGTAGCACTACCGAGAAAGGTTTGTGCCATTATGTATTCCTTTTTTAAAATCTGGGGTTCAAGAAGCAGTGTATCAGCGCTACGTGAAGATCTGGTTCCACCAGATGTCTTTTGCTTTGATGCCAGGTATCATTCCGGGAAGGTGTACAAGGCCTTATTAGTGATGAAGGCCATTTTGTAGAAAGGTCAAGTGAGATGCACTTAGGGAAGTCCCCACCTCTGCAATCTCCTCTGTCTTGACGGGAATGACTAGTGCTGATAGTTTCATCACTGTAATCCTTCTGCAACCACTCAATATTTTCTTCCACTTTGTGTTTGATTCTTATAGTACATGTAGGGTGACCATATTTTGAAAAACAAAAACAGGGAATTTCCAACAACATAGAAACTGGGCTATAATGTTGCGTTGACCGATGGGCATGGAATGGCTTATTTGACAGTGCTCACCAACTAGGGTCGTCAGCTGTCCTGTTTTTATATAATTGTCCTACAGTGGTCTGTCCCTTGCCTGCACTCAGCTAGTTCTGGACTCAAGATGTCCTGCTTTTAGCTGCTTACAGCTGTCTAAAGGGTTCCCTCAACCCACGTGACAGGGTGCCTTCACCTTGCTATTTTGGCCATCGGTGAGCTGTGAAAGAGATCCCTGTCGGTGGATGTGAGGGAGGAGCTGTAGTACAGTAAGGGTCTTGCATGATGCAACGTCAAGGCCATGGCCGTCTTTGGAAATGCTGATAGAGAATGTAGAGACCTGCGGCTAAACCTCCATGCATTCGTGATTGAAAACCATGCTGGAGGGACATGCTGAAAACGTGTTCTTGTATTTCTTCTCCTAAGTCCCCTTCAAAATGTATGCATATTATCGGATCAGGACACAGTCACAGGGAAAACGTGATTTTCCCAAGATCAAACAATTTGGTAAACTTAGAGATCCAATATTGACGTGCAGTACGGATTGTTCCAAATGATATTATTTTACTACCATGTTACTTTTTGGGAAATAGACCATAAAACCATGAGACGGGGTGCTGTTTGCCCTATCCTCTTGGGAAATGTCACTGTATTGTGGGCCTTCCTCATATTTTTATAATTCATTCTTTATTTCCAGCAAATCTAGGCAAAGTGGGGAAGCCAGAATTATATGTTAAGTCTAGGGTGGTGTCTGCTCATCCTAATTCATTCTCCACCTTGTCTAGGTCCTGTCATGTCTTTCAGTTCTCTATTGTTTCTCTAGCTTTCACTGTTTTCCCTCCATTCTCCCCTACCTTTTCCCCTGCTTCCTTACTCCAACACTTTTAATCCAATTAATTGCTCTGGAATTCTATTTTTCTTACTCTTTGTGTTACCCGCTCCCTCCTTTGTTTAACAGTACTGTCTCACTCTAATGCTCTCGCTTCATCCTTTTTGCTCTGTCCTCTCTATTTGTGTAACATTTCATAATTTATTCCAGTGTATTACCATTGTGTTTCATCCTTTTTTCTACCCTTATTATACAAGCTGTCTTCCTCTATTGTCTGTTTCTTCCCCTTTTTAGTTTGAGCATTCTAGACCTGTTGAAACTTCTCTTGTGGGCATAAAGCCACGCCCTGCTTTAGATTTTTTAGTTTGTGTCCTTTAAAAATCCTTGCTTGCTAGTGGTCAGTCTGCCTCTTTGACCATACTTTTTCTCTTCTGTTTCTCCCATGCACCAGGGACTAAATACTGTCTCATTACGCTACGGTTCTTTATCTGTTTTTTGGGGACTCTTTTTTGTTTCTTGGTTTCCTGCTCTGTTGCTATTTGCCTGTGTTCAGCTTTGGTACCATAGCTGCTTAGATTTAACTATACAATTTCTCCCTCCCACCTCCTCTTCATGCTACAGATGTGTTATTCCCGCCATGGTTGTTACTCGGTTGTATTTCTTTAGCTTCCCGCTACATTGGTTGTATTTATTTAGCCTTTCTGCAATTTTCCATGTTGATTGGCAGTTGGGCTCTTTTTTGGAAGGATATTACTTTGGGCTTCTTTTTGAGGGGGATTGGGCTTGTTTTTGTCTCTCGTGGCTGCTGACAAAAAGGTTTCCATATCCAACACTGGCCACGGCGATGATGAATTAAGACGCTATTAAATGGTAGCTCTGTTAAAAAGGTGCAGCAGTGTTAGTGCTCAGTGTGAAGATGGTGCAGTTCTGCTCTGCTTACGGTTGCAGGAACAGTTACTACAAGGAGAAGCCCATCTCTTTTCATGAGTACGAAAACATTATTGCTCGTGTGCTTTAAGCAGGGCACTGTTTGCTTTCTAATTAGGGTTAACAATTAATAAGATGTGTCTGCAGTGTCATGTCGTAATTGATGAATTCTGCTTCTTTTGCTGTCTTATTCAGGCCCATATGCTTTATCCCAAGTGACTTGATACAACTCCAACATGGCCACCCTTTCCCATGTTCTTTCATTTTCCTTCTTTTGCTTTTTTTCATCCCACACTCTGCACACATGCGTTGGAATTTCACTCATAGAGACACCCCATTCCCTGATTCGGACGTTCACGGTCCAGACACATCATACTCCCTGGTTAGTGCTGCCCCTCACCCTACATTAATAGTCTTCGTCATATTTCCTCTTGTGACTGCAGCAACAGAATTCGCCTCCTCTGCTCCACGCGCTTGCACTACATTAATAGTCTGTCGGATTTCCTCTAGTGACTGTAGCAACAGAATCCACCCCCCTCTGCTCTCCCCACCCCTGTAAAGCGCTCCAAAACCCTCTGATCGAGTTTGCTCTCTATATAAAAGAAAAAGAAAAGGCTGTAAAATTTGTGTAAGGGTTCGGCAAAAGGAACAGTGCAAGGATTTTTACTGAGCCAGGCAAAATTTAATTTTGAATTTCTGAATGTAGCGTTGATACCGCCCAGCATTGAACAAGCATTGCCAAAGCCGTAGGTCTGGCCTCGATAGGCTGGTGGCAAGGATCTTTCTTTTTATTGCAAGCATATAAAAGTAAAAACGAAAACAAGCCACGACTTAAACATGGCCACCGTATTCTTGCAATGATAAAAAATAAATAAATCACCAATTAAGCTGTTTTGCGCGTTTATTTACTTTTATGTTTGGTAATAAGAGGAGAGGCTGTTGCCTTATGGCCAGAGCTGCCACCTTTGGAGCTGGGGAAGTCACTTAATCTCCTAGTGTCTGAAAATCAATGTGACCTTGTGTAACGTAAGTGGTGCTCATGTAAAGCATTCCGAAACTTCGGGTCGAGTATGTGCTACATAAATCTGCAACTACAAAAATAAAAAAGTAGGGCTAAATTAAGAGCTTGCCCAAAATCACAGGATGATGAGCTGACGCCAAGAGTAGAAGCTGGTTCCGCAGTTCCAAAATCAGGAGATTCGGCCGTTAAGTCACACTCTTTACCAAAAGTTTTAACATTGCTAAACTTCTCGGGTTTCTTCCCCCCCCTTACACGCCAAAGTTCACCAAAACAAAATGTGAAAATTTCTCTGAAGCAGAAAGAAGACTGTGGGATGCCTACAGGGGCCTTAGAAGAGACACCTGGGGGCACTAGTCTGTAGGTGAAGAATATATTTGGATTTGCAAGGGAACTTTAGCGGTGCTGAATATAAGATTCGGCTTGTAAACTGCAGTCCAGCATAGAGAAGCCATGAGTGACCTCGTGCAATTTTTATTTTCACTCTAACACGAAGAATGTCTCAATTCTAAAGGAAAGGTTGTAATCATCCAGTCGAGTTTTCAGCTTCCACTCAACTTTCAAAACTCCTAACTCCAAAACTCCTAACCTTCCTAGAGTAGCAGGTGATTTTGGCAAACAGAGAACTTGAACCTCTAGTCCCCAAGGGAACCGTGGAACCAGATCATCACCTTTTGTATCTCACACATGCATGCCCTTAATAGACAAAGAAAATGCACAATGAAAGTTTACCATACATTTATTGAAACAATGAAGTCTCTTATGAAGATGTGCATCATTAGTAGACAAATACAAATAAGCAAAGTAATCAACATTACTAACAGACTGTATACAATAAACAACCCAACCATGGCAAATTATCTATCTGTCTAGGCCTATTACTGTGTAAGCAAAGGGGTATATTAGTGATCTCTGGGATTAGTAAGAGGCCCCATAGTTGGCATGCGCTTGTTCCCGACAGGTCTCTGTGTCGGTATTCTAATCTCTGCATACAAAGGGACAAAACACAGTTTATATAAGAAAACTACGGTGTTCGAAAAGTTGCCGCTGGGCTACAATGTTATGTCTAAAATTTTAGGAGCTGTTGCTGACCAAGTAGAAAACAGTATAATATGGGGTGTGTGTATTCTAAATGTCCTTGTATAAAATGTGCAGACTGAATCCCAAGAAGAGTCACTGAATAACAAAACCACATGAACAGCGTATTTTTAAAATAATGTCACAAAAAACAAAAGTGTTGGGTGTGGTTGTGCAAGCAGAAGCAGCCTAAAACATCTAATACACTAAACTATGGGAGAACCAAAGTCTGCAAGGGACATCACTACAGAGGACTAGTAGGAGTCTAAGAGTGGAGAGACTGTTCTCCTGCTCTTCATTCTAGTGTCATCAAAAGTACCTAATATTGCTCTAAGTTCCTTTGCAAACAATGTTGTGTTTTTCTATAGCCATGCATCCTCAAATTGCATGCAACCTCAAAAGGCATCCTCTATATACCTAAAATCCACCATTAAAAACTGAGCATTTGGTCGCCTCGTCGGGGGTAGTAATTGCTATGTAAATACAATTACAAAGCCATGGTCGTCATGTTTTTTAAGTCATAAATGCGTTCCTACTGATTTCAGTAAAATACTATAATACCAGAATGGCTTAGTATTAGTATTTCCCCAAAGTAATCTGCATAAATACAACATAACAAATGTATTCGTATAGTGTCCATTTACGTGTGGTTTCCTGGCACCATAGAACAGATGCTCATTGTTACCCATCATAAAGGTAATCATTTTATCGACTTCTGGAGCATGATAAACTGAGTGGGGCAAATCTGTGACCATGGAGTCAAACATGGATCCTGCATTGGATGTGTTAACTGGCTGATCCATCAGCTCCTGCATTATAGATAGGATCTAAAACTGCAATGTTGTTATTTCATAGCCTTGTAAAGTATTTTAGCTGCAAATGGTAACCTAGCAGGAGTGATTTTTCTTTTTTTGCTTACCAAGTGCGCCATTGTTAGGTGAACAATTAAAGTATATGATTTTACATTTGGGCCATGGCCTGTTTTACCTCTAAATAAGCAAGCAGCTATATTTTCATCTGCTGCATACCATTTACTATAAATACTTATTTTCTTTAACATTTTCAGCAGGTAAATAGTTGTTAACCAAATTAACTACCATTATTCAGAGTGGAACTGCAGATTAAAAAGCCAACAAATCATTTTACTAAATTATCTAATTTGTAGTCTGAATCATTTTAATTCCAAGCAGAAAGTTGTATTTCTTTGTAAGAGGAAACACAGATACATCCTTGTGTGCTGATGACACGCCAAATAGTCCCTTACCACTTACATGAGAGCAGAGCTGCTTATCTTTCACTAAAATGAGAAGTCAGTCTGACGAGCCTCTTTTGCTCGTGAGCCTTTCCTATGAGCCTGGTCCTGCAAGCCACTGAATATGAAATATAGTTTGGTTCTGCCACTAGTTGCTGATTTTTGTAGTGAGATGCAGCCCCCCTTCTCAGTCCTTTCCCTCATGTGTTCCTTCCCACCCAGTTCCTAAAATCTTCCACTTCATTGCCTATTCAGATGGCGTTGAACTGGAAAAATCTGACTGGACTCTTTCAAAATGGGCACTTTACTTCAAAAGTACACCTGTGCACCCCATTGCTGTTCTTTTCAGTGTGTGCTCCATCTCTGTTGCTATCGCTGCCTGCCCTATCATTGTTAAATTGTAAAGTTGTTTGTATGGGTTACCTGGGGGCGGGGGTCTTGTGGTATACGTATGTTGGATGGGGGAGGGATTTAAAAAGATTGCCTTGAGAAGTTAACAGTTTGTCTTTTTCATAGAGCTGTCTTCTCAAACTTGTCACATGTTGTAACTTACTGATATGGAGTTAGGTTTGTATCCATTGTGTTCCACAGTCACTTTGGGCATTTGATCCTGGACCAGTTGCTCATGTTTACTTGTCTTTGCAGTGGAAATGGAATATTTGGACTGGATGTATAAGCAGGGCTCTCATTTTATTGCCTTTGTTTAACTTTTGTCTCTTATTTAACCATATTTCTTTTCTTCTAATTTTAACAGCACATGTCCACATTTTACTTTTGTTCAGTAACAGAAATAAAGCAAACACCAGGAGATGATGGACGGAGCGCTGAAACTTTTCAGAAGCTCACCTCCAGTCACAGTTCTGGGTTGAATCCATCATCGTTCTTTAGCTCACTTCACCAGCCCAGTTCAGACCCAGACATATGCAAATCATTCTTGACCCTGTTCCTTATGGGAACAGTCCAGCCGGAACTGCCAAGCCAGGTCTTCACTGGACCGGAAATAAGCATCCTGGGACCAGTTTCTGGGTAACGCCACTCATCAGCCAGGCTAGCTTGAATCCAGTGGCAAAGTGATCAAGGGACAAGACTGATTTGAATATTGTTGGGTTCAAATTGGAATGGCACGGGGGACAAAAGAAACAATGGATTTAGTCTCAGATCTCTGTAATGGGTTGGATGTATGACATTGTTCTACATTCAGTTCATCAATTGTTCTTTTTGCACTTGTCATCCCGAGTGGGACGGGTATGCCCAGATGTGGCTGCTGTGCTCTCCATACTACTGAAGTCAAGCTATCCTGGCTGATGAGGGTTAAAAACCCCGAAACCAGTCATAGGATGCTTGTTTCCAGTCTAGGGCGTACCTGGCAGTTCGGGCTGGACTGTTCCCATTGGGCGCAGGATCAAGACTGATTTGCATGTGTCTGGGCTCAAACTGGAATGGCATGGGGAGCAAAAAACTATGGATTTAGGCCCAGATCTCAGTACTGGGGTGAATGTATGACATTGTTCTGCATTCTGTCCATCAATTGTTCTTTTTGCAACAGTAACAGAAGTAGTCATACATAGTATTCACATTTAGTGAATAATGTACACCCTGAGAACTTCTGCCCGCAGGTTAATAATGTTATTTTGAAAACCACGTGCTCCTGGAACTGCAACTTCCCTAAGTAGATGTGTTAAATGAGTGATGTCCCTTGAGCTGTTGGACACAGGATGTTTCGGGGCTCATTTGACCCCAGGGGGCTTTGGCAGCAAAGCGTTTAGGCCTGCAGCTAGATTGGAGGATATGCTTAAGTCAGCGGATTTGCCAAGGGTGTCGACATTTGAGACCTTTTTATTGTAAGCAGATTCAGCGTGAGGCAATGATGGTTGTAACTATGCTTTAAACATGCATATTATGAGCCACCTGCCTGGTAATAAAATTGTAGATTCTGCTACTCAGTCGGTGAAGGGGAGTTGTTATTTTGTTAAAGACAAAGGAGGCGAATAAGATCTCGCCGCTAGTGTTTATACCCGCTGTGGCAATAATTTATAGCACAATGCCTGCCATTGTTTTGCAACTAACCTTGCAATGGTTGGGGAGAGGATGTAGCCTTATGGCTAGAGCGGTTGACCTCGAAGCTGGGGAACCGCTTTCGGGTCTCAGCAACTATGCTCCACACCCCAGTGTGATTCTGGGCAAATCACTTAATCTCCCTATGCCTAACAAAAATGAATGTGTTTATCTGTAACAAAGCTGGTGCTCATGTAAAGCTCTCTGATACCTGATATCTTCGGGTCTAGTTCGCGCTATATAAAATTCTAAAAATGTTTTCTTTTATGGTTTGATGTGCCAAGTGGTGATGTTTGAAGAGAGAGAAATCTGCTATTGTGCCAGTGTCCACCCCAACTCCTTCTTGTGGGGGAAGAGGGTGGCGGGGGAATCTAAATCATGTGTAAAAGGGGGTAAGGGTATTTTTAGGGTTTAAGGGTGTGTATAG
Organism: Triturus cristatus; assembly: GCF_964204655.1. Lineage (NCBI taxonomy): Eukaryota > Metazoa > Chordata > Amphibia > Caudata > Salamandridae > Triturus > Triturus cristatus. Next base: position 461,444,845 of record NC_140595.1, on the reverse strand, counting down.
GATGATAAGGATATTTTTCGGGTTCACTGCGGTTAAGGGTATAGGGTGGGGAGGATAATTTTCGGGTTCACTAGTGGTTAAGGGTATAGGGTGGGAAGGGTATTTTTAGGGTTTAAGAGTGGGTAAGGGAATAGAGTAGGAAGGATATTTTTAGGGTTTAAGAGTGGGTAAGGGTATAGAGTGGGGATGGTATTGTTAAGGTTCAACAGTGGGTAAGTGTATCGGGTAGAAAGCGTAATTTTCAGGGTTTAGTAGTATGGGGTAGTAAAGGGAGTTTTTAAAAACGGGGGTTTGGGTGGGCCTCCCAGCCCCCCCCCCCCCCACCCAATGAGCGGTTATGGCATGCATTGTAAAGTTATATGACCGGTATGAAGTAATAGACTCAGCGAACAAAGTGACCCTTGTATCGACTGACCCTCAGAGAGATCAACGAAACACCCTCATCAGTGAGGAGTGAACCTCAACCAGTGAAGCAAAAATCCCCACATAAAGTCCAGTCTCCTTAATTTAGCCATCACCAAATAAACAACCTTGGTTATTTTTGTCCAGCTTCCGAATTAGCAGGGTCCCCAGTTTTGGATCAATTCAAAATCCTTAGCATCTCTCATAAGAAAAACCAGCATTCGCATTGCCCCAAAACACGCTGCTCTCTGGCCCCTCTAGATATTACCTCCAGGTCCAATGTCTTGACCTTGTCTTCCCAACAAGCTTATGTTTATTCTTTATTAATCTCTTGCCCCTGGGAGGCGCAAACACGGATGATTTGGCAGTTGCAACTGAATTACCACCTTATGTATTGAATTGACAACAGAGTCAACCAGAAAATCACATATCTTTCTTTAAATACTTCCTCCTCCTTTGACTCTTTGTGACTATTATCATTACTATTCTTATTCATACTGATATGCTTCAAAGCAGGGAGTTGAACCCCTGCCAAATGTAGTTTTAAATGATAAGCAGTGTACTTTGACACAAAAGAGTGTCTACATTTTTTGCAAAAAAATGCAACAATAGTCATTTAGAATATTGCACTCTGTAGAATTTATCAACCGCATCACCTACGTTTGAACACTTAACTTTGGACTTTACTCCCCTATGCCACATCTTTTTCCAAGATAAACACAAAACAGTTTAGTTCTCAAATTGGTACAAAAAACAGCTCTTTTGATGCCTGACGAGTTTACAAAGTAACCTTTACTGTTTGTAATTTACCGGGCCCCTGGAGACCCACGCCCTTTTCCCATTCCAGCAGCTTGAATCAACAAGGGTGGATCCTGTACAGGGCGCCCTCAAAAGAAACCATGTTTCACCATATTACACATTTGGCCACTGAAGGCGGCAACAAAATAAACAGTCATTTACCTCCATTTGGTTACACGTGGCTACCAGCTGCAACAATGAATCAAGGCAAACAAGCAACAGTGCGCTTGTCGATTATCTAACAGGGTTGATGCAATCACCCAGCGCTGTTTAAACCGAATTCGAATAACGGAACCTCAGCCAAAATTGACTTAGGGACTTCTCCTATTTAATTGGTGTATTTTTTTCTATGTTGTTACCACTTGCTCATGGGAGCAGGACTGTGGGAAATGCAGTGTACTTCAAATGTGGTATTCAATAAGAGGAAAAAAGACTATAACAGGGCCATCCGGTCCTGTAGTAAAATAATGCACTGTAATACGGCACTACATCGTTCGTTAGTCATTTTTACACACGTTAACACTGTGTGGGCAAAGGTTTCACATCATTAGTATCGGTATAAAACCTAAATACAGCTATCAGCAACTGACCTGCTTCTACACTGTAAAGGGCCTGCCGCTTTGATGCAACACAAGTGGAGCGTTTGTGGTAACTTTTGATCTATACAGGTGAAAAACTTTTTTTTTAAAAGAAATCTACAGTTTATGCACAAGATGATGCATTATGTGTCATGTAGGTTAATATATAATTGTGTGTTAAGCATAGCGGCCACAGCATGGCGAATTTCCAGTGGCCTCTGGCTAAACTTTTTCTTTACAATAAAGCTGACGTTCTTGCACTGCCCACCAATATGCAGAGAAACTGCTAATGTGGTGAAGAAGGTTGTTAATCCTGTTTAAAACCATTGTGCAAAAATGTGCCTCTTAAAATCATAGGTTGCCACACTCTGGATGCTGATTGGAGTCTTTAAGCGAATAGCTCTCTATCGATCCTCATTAAGACACTCACCGTCTTCGACTCAGAAGAGAGGTAGGGGGGCTTAGTTACAAGGGCTCTGCATCATACAGAACCAGGCTACATGTGAGGGCCTGTCCTCATTTTCTTCATGCTGTCAGCCATCACAGCTGCAAATGAGATTGAAAGGCTTAGTCACAACATAGGGAGTATAAATTAAGTGACATGTTTGTTTGATATTTTCTAGAAATAAATCTACAGAAACAGCCTTATTTGTACATATAACCTTTAAAAATAAAATTGAAACTGGGGTGCTGTATGTATAAAATATTATGTTTTCAAGTGAGCTCTGCTTGTGGCGCTCTGGAATTTGATGGTATACATTAATAGAAGCCTGTGAGCCAGCGCGTGAGCCAGTGGCGGCTCCACCCCCCTGCGCGTGAGCCAGTGGTGGCTCCACCCCCCCGTGTGTGAGCCAGTGGTGGCTCCACCCCCCCTGGCGTGTGAGCCAGTGGTGGCTCCACCCCCCCCGCGTGTGAGCCAGTGGTGGCTCCACCCCCCCCGCGTGTGAGCCAGTGGTGGCTCCACACACCCCCCCCTGGCGCGTGAGCCAGTGGTGGCTCCACACACCCCCGCGCGTGAGCCAGTGGTGGCTCCACACACCCCCGCGCGTGAGCCAGTGGTGGCTCCACCCCCCCGTGCATGTGAGCCAGTGGCGGCTCCACCCCCCCCCGGCGCATGAGGCAGTGGTGGCTCCACACCCCCCCCCCCCCCGGCGCGTGAGCCAGTGGTGGCTCCACACCCCCCCCTCTCTTCATGTGAGCCAGTGGCGGCTCCACCCCCCCCCCCCCCTCTTCGCGTGAGCCAGCGGCGGCTCCACCCCCCCCCCCCTCTTCGCGTGAGCCAGCGGCGGCTCCACCCCCCCCTCTTCGCGTGAGCCAGCGGCGGCTCCACCCCCCCCGCTTCGCGTGAGCCAGCGGCGGCTCCACCCCCCCCCCCTCTTCGCGTGAGCCAGCGGCGGCTCCACCCCCCCCCCTCTTCGCGTGAGCCAGCGGCGGCTCCACCCCCCCCCCTCTTCGCGTGAGCCAGCGGCGGCTCCACCCCCCCCCCTCTTCGCGTGAGCCAGCGGCGGCTCCACCCCCCCCCTCTTCGCGTGAGCCAGCTGCGGCTCCACCCCCCCCTCTTTGCGTGAGCCAGCGGCGGCTCCACCCCCCCCCCCCACGCGCGTGAGCCAGCGGCGGCTCCACCCCCCCCCCACGCGCGTGAGCCAGCGGCGGCTCCACCCCCCCCCCCCCCGCGCGTGAGCCAGCGGCGGCTCCACCCCCCCCCCCCGCGCGTGAGCCAGCGGCGGCTCCACCCCCCCCCGCGCGTGAGCCAGCGGCGGCTCCACCCCCCCCCCCCCGCGCGTGAGCCAGCGGCGGCTCCACCCCCCCCCCGCGCGTGAGCCAGCGGCGGCTCCACCACCCCCCCCCGCGCGTGAGCCAGCGGCGGCTCCACCCCCCCCCCCGCGCGTGAGCCAGCGGCGGCTCCACCCCCCCCGCGCGTGAGCCAGCGGCGGCTTCACCCCCCCCCCCGCGCGTGAGCCAGCGGCGGCTCCACCACCCCACCGCGCGTGAGCCAGCGGCGGCTCCGCCACCCCACCCCCCCGCGCGTGAGCCAGCGGCGGCTCCACCACCCCCCCCCCCCCCCCGCGCGTGAGCCAGCGGCGGCTCCACCCCCCCCCCGCGCGTGAGCCAGCGGCGGCTCCACCCCCCCCCGCGCGTGAGCCAGCGGCGGCTCCACCACCCCCCCCGCGCGTGAGCCAGCAGCGGCTCCACCACCCCCCCCGCGCGTGAGCCAGCGGCGGCTCCACCACCCCCCCCCGCGCGTGAGCCAGCGGCGGCTCCACCACCCCCCCCCCCGCGCGTGAGCCAGCGGCGGCTCCACCACCCCCCCCCCCCCGCGCGTGAGCCAGCGGCGGCTCCACCACCCCCCCCCCCCCCGCGCGTGAGCCAGCGGCGGCTCCACCACCCCCCCCCCGCGCGTGAGCCAGCGGCGGCTCCACCCCCCCCCCCCGCGCGTGAGCCAGCGGCGGCTCCACCCCCGCGCGTGAGCCAGCGGCGGCTCCACCCCCCCTCCCCGCGCGCGAGCCAGCGGCGGCTCCACCCCCCCGCGCGTGAGCCAGCGGCGGCTCCACCCCCCCGCGCGTGAGCCAGCGGCGGCTCCACCCCCGCGCGTGAGCCAGCGGCGGCTCCACCCACCCCCGCGCGTGAGCCAGCGGCGGCTCCACCCCCCCCCCCGCGCGTGAGCCAGCGGCGGCTCCACCCCCCCCCCCCCCGCGCGTGAGCCAGCGGCGGCTCCACCCCCCCCCGCGCGTGAGCTCCACCCCCCCCGCGCGTGAGCCAGCGGCGGCTCCACCCCCCCCCCGCGCGTGAGCCAGCGGCGGCTCCACCCCCCCCCCGCGCGTGAGCCAGCGGCGGCTCCACCCCCCCCCCCGCGCGTGAGCCAGCGGCGGCTCCACCCCCCCACGCGCGTGAGCCAGCGGCGGCTCCACCCCCCCCCCCCGCGCGTGAGCCAGCGGCGGCTCCACCCCCCCCCGCGCGTGAGCCAGCGGCGGCTCCTCCACCACCCTCCCCCGCGCGTGAGCCAGCGGCGGCTCCTCCACCACCCTCCCCCGCGCGTGAGCCAGCGGCGGCTCCTCCACCACCCTCCCCCCGCGCGTGAGCCAGCGGCGGCTCCTCCAGCCCCCCCCCCCCCCGCGTGAGCCAGCGGCGGCTCCACCCACCCCCGCGCGTGAGCCAGCGGCGGCTCCACCCCCCCCGCGCGTGAGCCAGCGGCGGCTCCACCCCCCCCACCCCCCGCGCGTGAGCCAGCGGCGGCTCCACCCCCCCCCCCCCGCGCGTGAGCCAGCGGCGGCTCCACCCCCCCCCCGCGCGTGAGCCAGCGGCGGCTCCACCCCCCCCCGCGCGTGAGCCAGCGGCGGCTCCACCCCCCCCCGCGCGTGAGCCAGCGGCGGCTCCACCCCCCCCCCGCGCGTGAGCCAGCGGCGGCTCCACCCCCCCCGCGCGTGAGCCAGCGGCGGCTCCACCCCCCCCGCGCGTGAGCCAGCGGCGGCCCCACCCCGCGCGTGAGCCAGCGGCGGCTCCACCCCACCCCCCCGCGTGAGCCAGCGGCGGCTCCACCCCACCCCCCCGCGTGAGCCAGCGGCGGCTCCACCCCCCCCACGCGCGTGAGCCAGCGGCGGCTCCACCCCCCCCCCCACGCGCGTGAGCCAGCGGCGGCTCCACCCCCCCCCCCCACGCGCGTGAGCCAGCGGCGGCTCCACCCCCCCCACGCGTGTGAGCCAGCGGCGGCTCCACCCCCCCCACGCGCGTGAGCCAGCGGCGGCTCCACCCCCCCCACGCGCGTGAGCCAGCGGCGGCTCCACCCCCCCCCGCGCGTGAGCCAGCGGCGGCTCCACCCCCCCCCGCGCGTGAGCCAGCGGCGGCTCCACCCCCACGCGCGTGAGCCAGCGGCGGCTCCACCCCCACGCGCGTGAGCCAGCGGCGGCTCCACCCCCCCCGCGTGAGCCAGCGGCGGCTCCACCCCCCCCACGCGCGTGAGCCAGCGGCGGCTCCACACCCCCCCCCCCACGCGCGTGAGCCAGCGGCGGCTCCACACCCCCCCCCCACGCGCGTGAGCCAGCGGCGGCTCCACCCCCCCCCCCCCCCACGCGCGTGAGCCAGCGGCGGCTCCACCCCCCCACGCGCGTGAGCCAGCGGCGGCTCCACCCCCCCACGCGCGTGAGCCAGCGGCGGCTCCACCCCCCCCCAACGCGCGTGAGCCAGCGGCGGCTCCACCCCCCCCACGCGCGTGAGCCAGCGGCGGCTCCACCCCCCCCCCACGCGCGTGAGCCAGCGGCGGCTCCACCCCCCCCCCCACGCGCGTGAGCCAGCGGCGGCTCCACCCCCCCCCACGCGCGTGAGCCAGCGGCGGCTCCACCCCCCCCACGCGCGTGAGCCAGCGGCGGCTCACACACATCCCCGCGCGTGCGTGAGCCAGCGGCGGCTCCACACACCCCCCGCGCGTGAGCCAGCGGCGGCTCCACACCCCCCCCGCGCGTGAGCCAGCGGCGGCTCACACACACCCGCGTGAGCCAGCGGCGGCTCACACACACACACACCCCCGCGTGAGCCAGCGGCGGCTCACACACATTCCCGCGCGTGAGCCAGCGGCGGCTCACACACACCCCCGCGCGTGAGCCAGCGGCGGCTCCACCCCCTCGTGAGCCAGTGGTGGCTCCCCCCACGGCGCGTGAGCCAGCGGCGGATCCACACCCCCCCCCGGCTGGGGGAGAGGTGGCGAAGGCAGAACTCGGTCTGCGGGGCTCGTTCCCTGCAGACTTCACCCGGCACTTCTTCTGGCGGCACCGGAGCGCGGGGTGGCCTCCCGTAGGCTTCCGGCTGAATCACCTGGTACAGGAGCGCGGGGTAGGCTCCCGTCCGCTTCCTGGTTGCTGCTACGTCCCGCCCACGTCCCCACACGGGCCGCCTGACTTCCGGTCCGCCCAAGGGCCGCGGCGGTGATTTCTCTCGGCAATAAGAGGGGTAGGCTCCCTCGCGATATGAAATATACGGCGGGGTGGGCACCCGCCGTGGAATTACGACAAATAAGCGGGGTGGGCACCCGCCAACGACCTCGGCAATGTCCCTGGCAGGGTGGGCACCTGCCAGGGGAATTCAGAATCTGAAAAGACGGGGCAAACGCCGGGTGGGCACCGGCTTTCAGAAATAAAGCGCTCCGGCGCTAAACGGCAAATAAAAGCGCTTCCAGGCGCTTGAGGGACACAAAGCGCTCCCAGCGCTTAGGCATAAAAATAAAACACCACAAAGTCCAGCAAAGTTCTTCCCTGCATGCAGCAGGGCAGGGGTGGGGGGCAAGGCTGGACCCAGAGCCAGCTCACTGGGCCTCCAGGCAGGGAGGTAGTCCAGGTGGCGGTCCTCTGGTCCAGCAGCAGCAGCAGCCCCCCTCAGGTAAGATCCTGGCAGAGAACAGTTTCTGTGGGGACACAGCCCCATTTTTATACAGGCAAACCTTTTGTTCTGGGTTCAGGGTGAGGGGGAAAACCAGTCGCAGCTGGTTGGGGAGCACCCTTGATGTGCTCAGCCCCTCACTCTATTCACTGGCAGGGCTAGGGTCGTCAGTCGCACCACAGGGGGCGGGGCCAGCATTGTGTGTGGAAAACCCTGTCCTATTCAGGACCCAGGTGTACTCCTCCCACCCATCTAGCTGCTGATCTCCCCATTCACCACTGGGTGACTCATCCTGACTCCGGGGAATCCCTAGCCCGTCACATGACACGACCAGCCAATCACGCGACAGACACACTGCACACAGAAGTGCCCACTTCTAGAAGTGGCACTTCCACACTAGGTACATGCACGCCGCACACATCATCGCGCAGCATTCACTCCCACGAGTCCGCACATACCAAATTCGGGCCTGCACACCCCACGCATCAGGAACTACTAGGGACACATACACTCCCCATGCATTCCTATGGGAGGGCAGGCCTATCTCACCACATGCACTCAGAGCACGCACGCACTGTACCCTGGGACACAGGGAAAGTGCGCAGAGACCAAACAATTACCACACCAAGTCACCAATAAAAAGCCCAAAAGTCCAGGGGTGAACCTGCCAGAAGGGCCAAGTCCAACACCCCCCCACGCGCGTGAGCCAGCGGCGGCTCCCACCCACCCCCCCCGCGCGTGAGCCAGCGGCGGCTCCCACCCACCCCGCGCCAGCTCCCACCCACCCCCCCCGCGCGTGAGCCAGTGGCGGCTCCCACCCCCCCCCCGCGCGTGAGCCAGTGGCGGCTCCCACCCCCCGCGCGTGAGCCAGTGGCGGCTCCCACCCCCCCCCCCGCGCGTGAGCCAGTGGCGGCTCCCACCCCCCCCCCCCCCGCGCGTGAGCCAGTGGCGGCTCCCACCCCCCCCCGCGCGTGAGCCAGTGGCGGCTCCCACCCACGCGTGAGCCAGTGGCGGCTCCCACCCACGCGTGAGCCAGTGGCGGCTCCCACCCACCCGTGAGCCAGTGGCGGCTCCCACCCACCCGTGAGCCAGTGGCGGCTCCCACCCACCCGTGAGCCAGTGGCGGCTCCTCCCCCCCTTTGCGCGTGAGCCAGCGGCGGCTCCTCCCCCCCTTTGCGCGTGAGCCAGCGGCGGCTCCTCCCCCCCTTTGCGCTTGAGCCAGCGGCGGCTCCTCCCCCCCCTTTGCGCGTGAGCCAGCGGCGGCTCCTCCCCCCCCTTTGCGCGTGAGCCAGCGGCGGCTCTTCCCCCCTTCGCGTGAGCCATCGGCGGCTCTCCCCCTTTTCGCGTGAGCCAGCGGCGGCTCTCCCCCCCCCCCCCTTCGCGTGAGGCAGCGGCGGCTCTCCCCCCCCTCTTCGTGTGAGCCAGCGGCGGCTCTCCCCCCCCGCGCTCCCCTTCGCGTGAGCCAGCGGCGGCTCCACCCCCCTTCGCGTGAGCCAGCGGCGGTTCCACCCCCCCTTCGCGTGAGCCAGCGGCGGCTCCAACCCCCCTTCGCGTGAGCCAGCGGCGGCTCCACCCCCCCTTCGCGTGAGCCAGCGGCGGCTCTCCCTCCCCTTCGCGTGAGCCAGCGGCGGCTCTCCCTCCCCTTCGCGTGAGCCAGCGGCGGCTCTCCCCCCCCCCTCTTCGCGTGAGCCAGAGGTGGCTCCACCCCCCTCTTTGCATGAGCCAGCGGCGGCTCTCCCCCCCCTTTGCGCGTGAGCCAGCGGCGGCTCTTCCCCCCTTCGCGTGAGCCATCGGCGGCTCTCCCCCTTTTCGTGTGAGCCAGCGGCGGCTCTCCCCCCCCCCCCCTTCGCGTGAGGCAGCGGCGGCTCTCCCCCCCCCCTCTTCGTGTGAGCCAGCGGCGGCTCTCCCCCCCCTCTTCGTGTGAGCCAGCGGCGGCTCTTCCCCCCCCTCTTCGTGTGAGCCAGCGGCGGCTCTCCCCCCCCTCCCTTCGTGTGAGCCAGCGGCGGCTCTCCCCCCCCCTTCGTGTGAGCCAGCGGCGGCTCTCCCCCCCCTTCGTGTGAGCCAGCGGTGGCTCTTCCCCCCCGCGCGTGAGCCAGCGGCGGCTCTCCCTCCCCTTCGCGTGAGCCAGCGGCGGCTCTCCCCCCCTCTTTGCGTGAGCCAGCGGCGGCTCCACCCCCCCTCTTCGCGTGAGCCAGCGGCGGCTCCACCCCCCCTCTTCGCGTGAGCCAGCGGCGGCTCCACCCCCCCCGCGCTCCCCTTCGCGTGAGCCAGCGGCGGCTCCACCCCCCTTCGCGTGAGCCAGCGGCGGCTCCACCCCCCTTCGCGTGAGCCAGCGGCGGCTCCACCCCCCCTTCGCGTGAGCCAGCGGCGGCTCCACCCCCCCTTCGCGTGAGCCAGCGGCGGCTCCACCCCCCCTTCGCGTGAGCCAGCGGCGGCTCCACCCCCCCTTCGCGTGAGCCAGCGGCGGCTCTCCCCCCCCCTCTTCGCGTGAGCCAGAGGTGGCTCCACCCCCCTCTTTGCATGAGCCAGCGGCGGCTCTCCCCCCCCCTCTTTGCGTGAGCCAGAGGTGGCTCCACCCCCCCCCCCCCGCGAGCCAGCGGTGGCTCCACCCCCCCCGCGCGTGATCCAGCGGCGGCTCTTCCCCCCCCTTCGCGTGAGCCAGTGGCGGCTCTCCCCCCCTTCGCGTGAGCCAGCGGCGGCTCTCCCCCCCCCCTTCGCGTGAGCCAGCGGCGGCTCCACCTCCCGTGCGTGAGCCAGTGGCGGCTCCACCCCCCCTGCGCGTGAGCGAGCGGCGGCTCCACCCCCCCCGCGCGTGAGCCAGCGGCGGCTCCACCCCCCCCGCGCGTGAGCCAGCGGCGGCTCCACCCCCCCGCGCGTGAGCCAGCGGCGGCTCCACCCCCCCGCGCGTGAGCCAGCGGCGGCTCCACCCCCCGCGCGTGAGCCAGCGGCGGCTCCACCCCCCGCGCGTGAGCCATCGGCGGCTCTCCCCCTTTTCGTGTGAGCCAGCAGCGGCTCTTCCCCCCCCGCGCATGAGCCAGCGGCGGCTCTCCCCCCCTTCGCGTGAGCCAGCGGCGGCTCTCCCTCCCCCCCTGTTCGTGTGAGCCAGCGGTGGCTCCACCCCCCCTCTTCGCGTGAGCCAGCGGCGGCTCTCCCTCCCCTTCGCGTGAGCCAGCGGCGGCTCTCCCCCCCCCTCTTTGCATGAGCCAGCGGCGGCTCCACCCCCCCCTCTTCGCGTGAGCCAGCGGCGGCTCTTTTCCCCCCCCGCGCGCGTGAGCCAGCGCGGCTCTTTTCCCCGCGCGCGTGAGCCAGCGGCGGCTCTTTCCCCCCCCCCCCCCGTGCGAGCCAGCGGCGGCTCTTTCCCCCCCCGTGCGAGCCAGCGGCGGCTCTTCCCCCCCCCGCGCGGGAGCCAGCGGCGGCTCTTTCCCCCCCGCGCGAGCCAGCGGCGGCTCTCTCTCCCCCCCCCCCCGCGCGAGCCAGCGGCGGCTCTCTCTCCCCCCCCCCCGCGCGAGCCAGCGGCGGCTCTCTCTCCCCCCCCCGCGCGAGCCAGCGGCGGCTCTCTCTCCCCCCCCCCGCGCGAGCCAGCGGCGGCTCTCTCTCCCCCCCGCGCGAGCCAGCGGCGGCTCTCTCTCCCCCCCGCGCGAGCCAGCGGCGGCTCTTTCCCCCCCCCCGTGCGAGCCAGCGGCGGCTCTTTCCCCCCCCCGTGCGAGCCAGCGGCGGCTCTTTCCCCCCCCCCGTGCGAGCCAGCGGCGGCTCTTTCCCCCCCCCCGTGCGAGCCAGCGGCGGCTCTTCCCCCCCCCCCCCGCGCGCGCGTGAGCCAGCGGCGGCTCTCCCCACCCCCACGCGTGAGCCAGCGGCGGCTCCTCTCCCCCCCCCTTCGCGTGAGCCAGCGGCTGCTCTTTTTCCCCCCCCTTCGCGTGAGCCAGCGGCGGCTCTTTTTCCCCCTACGCGCGTGCGCCAGCGGCGGCTCTTCCCCCCCCCGCGCGAGCCAGCGGCGGCTCTTTGCCCCCCCCCCCCCCGCGAGCCAGCGGCGGCTCTCCCTCCCCCACGCGTGAGCCAGCGGCGGCTCTTTCCCCCCCGCACGTGAGCCAGCGGCGGCTCTTTTTCCCCCCCCGCGCGTGAGCCAGTGGGCGCCCCCCGCATGAGACAGTGGCCCCCCCCGCGTTAGCCAGCGGCCCCCCCTTCCCGCGTGAGCCAGTGGGGGGGCCCCCGTGCCAGCGCGGCCCCGCCCCCCACGAGCCAGTGGGGCGCCCCCCTTGCGGTCGAAAGACCAGTGGGCCTACTCCTCCTGGGCTTGCCAGTTTGGGCTGCACTGTTCCCATGAGGCACAGGGTCAAGACTGATTTGCATATAGCTGTGTCTGAACTGGGGTGGCAAAATGAGCTAAAGAAGGATGATGAATTCAACCCAGATCTGTGACTAGGGGAGTGTCTGAAAAGTTTCAGCGCTCCGTTCATCAGCTCCTTGTGTTTGCTTTGTTCGCCCTAAGTTGGCAGGGTATGCCCAGACTTGGATCCCTTGCTCATTTTGCCATTGAATTCAAGTTAGCCTGGCTGATGAGGACTGTTAGCCCAAAACCGGTCCCAGGATGCTTGTTTCCACTACAGGCAAGGCATGGCTTGGCAGTTCATGCTGGACTGTTCACATGAGGCACAGGTCAAGACTGATTTGCATATAGCTGTGTCTGAACTGGGGTGGCGAAGTGAGCTAAAGAAGGATGATGGATTCAACCCAGATCGGTGCCTGGGGGTGAGTGTCTGGAAAGTTGCTGTGCTCCGTCCATCATCTCCTTGTGTTTGCTTTATCAGTCTTGGACTGACATGGCTACATTTCTAGATTCTGTGCTTTTGTCTTAAGGGTGGCATGCTCCAAGTTGTACTATTATTTTCAAGGTGGGAGGTATGGTTTAGTGGCTAAGCAGCTGGTATTGAAACAAAATGAGGTCTAATCCCAGCTGTTGCATTTGACTAAAAATTGTATGTTTCTGTGCAAATTAATTATTCTCCTGGTACCTAAAACCATTGATATGTAATGCAATTGTAAAAATGTTTAGTGATGTGTACTTTGGTTCAAAGATGTACATTCCCAGTTTATGTACACAATCTTGTATCGTCTCCCTTCACCTCACATTAATGTACGGTATTCCATTGCTGCCTAGCTAGGTTTGCAATTTTGTATGTTTCATGGAACCGTTTGTCAGTGTTTACATGTTTTCTTTTTGCAAAACAAATTCTATCAAGAGCATTATTTATGTGAAAGTGAAGGGTTTCCAAGAGCCCCCTCCTGCCCCAGGGGTTTTTCACATCTTGTGGTAATAACTAGACCATATTGTATACATTCTGACCGTCAGTTGTGCTTACTTTGTGATTTCTCAACGTATTCAATAGTGTGTAGAAACCAGCGTGGAGGTATATTTTCCTTAATAACCAGCTTTGGTAGTCCAGACCCAACCACATAGCCAGTGAATCCATGGATAACTGTTAGGAGAAGCCCTCCAGATATGGTGTGAAACAAACCCAAATGTAACCATTACACAGCTGCCAGCGAACAGATTAAACAAGCACCCAGTATGAATTACATAGTCTTAAACTACCATCTTCTGAAGCAAATCCCACTTTACACTAGACAAATCCAACAATTCATCCACAATGACTGGCAGGCCTGTCACTCACGAGTCAAATGGTACGGTTCCAATGAGCAACCACAGACTCGCTGTCCTTAAATAACAACTATACCATGAAAATCCTCAGAGATTCTGGTGATGCACGGTCCCTAAACCTGATAAAATCCAGAGGGATCTGTTGGCCACAGAGACATCGTTCAAGTCCCCCAGGCGGTGTCATCCATGAAGACATTTAAAAAGTGAACCATAATGACTGTCTCACCCTAAAGGCAAGAGATTGTTTACTACAGCTTCATTCCCTCCACATTCCAGCTGTAAATCAAATGTACTGGGATAAATACAGGCAGCAAAAGGGATGACTGTCAAAATAGCAACTTTCCATAAACATCTCTGTTGCTGAGCATTACATTTCTATCCCGTCAAAACTTCTTTCCATTTTAAGTAGGAAGGACTGTGTTTGTTTACTATTCTAATTGAGGCAAATGCTTCTTAGAGCGATCAGGTGGTAGTCACAATTTCTGTAAGGAGCTATTGAAGATCCATAATTTGGCAGTCTGTATTTAAGGTTTAAACTCTCCTTATCGGATGTGCGGGACTCCACATCTGTAATTCCACACCCGAAATTATATGCGGTGCGGGTTAAGTAATTCTGAAGTTTGGGATTACCAGCCTGTCTGTGGTTTTCACATGGGAATGTACAATTAAAGCACAAACCGTAGCCTGCAGCTCATTCCTGCATGTTTCCTTCCCGCCTGGGCTCTTTTACTCCACGCATATTTCAACAGGTATGCCTTAGCAAAATGCACAGTGGTTAAGGAGTTTTAAAGTGCAGCAACTGTACACAAACCATCGTCCAAGAATAAAGAAAACAAGGAAGGTAGTGAGTGTCAATAGTATATCCCCAACACCTTTAATATGTTGAGATCCACGAACTCATAAACACCTCTGTCAAGCATGCAGTTTCATGGTATGCATAGAAGCTGTTTAATACCAGTGATGCCAATCCAAGGTTGATGTATAGAAGCAACAGAAATATTAAGTAGGTCGGCTATTGCAGAGCCATCATTAGGGTAGGAGGGTGTACTACCCAAACTGCTTTAATAAGGATAGCAACTAAATGAATGAAATATTCTGCATTTGAATTGGTTTATCCATTCACCCTTAAATAATCCCCAGCTTGATTAAACAGCTCTCTGAGGATTTTCATGTCTTTATTTGATTATAAAATGTCAATCCCCTCCTATTACATATTGAAGAGCAGGAGCTGTTTTTCGTGTACTTCTTGGGGACTTTATTGAGCCAAGTAGAATGTGATTGATCTCAAGATTTCAATTTATATGCCTTCCATTTGTAGTCCATTCATTGCGTGCAGTCCTTATAGTAATTTGTGGAAGTGTGCATAGGTACTCTATTATTGCATTGGATACTAGTCCAGTTAGGGTGGTATACCCCACTTCCTGGTAGGGCTATCCCCCCACCATTACAGTTCTTTTCTCTCCTACATCCTTTCTCCCCCTCACGTACTGCGTCCCTGTATATCGTAATTCTAGTACAGGGTGTAGCCGATTACTAGCAAAAGGAGCCAGAGTGAGTAGCAATAGTACAAAGAAGAATGCCTCTTGGGCAATAAAATTGAAAGAGGCTGTTAGCTTAATTTATTCTTAGCAGAGGCTCAGCCGTAATGAAAATGTCTTGTTGAAAACCACAAATACCGAAGTAAGGGCAAAGGAGTAATTAGTTATCAGTATTTATTTAAAAATGACTTAATTATACTTTATAGCTAGGACTGCTGGTTTTATGGTATTTTTTTTTTTTAACATTTCTATATGTATTTAGCCATATTTCATTTTTGCCGTTTTTTATTGGTATGTATCCATATCTATTTTGCGTTTTGTGGCTAAATGAAGTTCTAAAATTGTATATTTTGACATTTATTTAACTAATAAACATGCACTCATACTTTGATGCCCGGCGTGTTTTAGCAAATCAAGCAGCCAAGTATAGCATAACAATACACTCACAGGTACATTTTTGCATTATGTTGACATATGCTATTATTTAAGGAAATTTATCCTGTGGTTTTTTTTTTGTAGTTTTTAAAACTCCCCATGATGTCTATCTTCTCAGCTAATTGCCTTGAATTCAAGGAAGACAGCAGGGAGAGTCACTTAAAAGAAGCCCAATATTCTGTATTTTCCGTTTTTTAAAATAGCTGTAGTTGTCTGTAAAAATTAGTAGAAAACAGAAAACTGGTAACCTTAATTATAGCAAGTCATGGAGATTCCACCTTCAATACATATAGAACATGCATTCACTACTGCAAAGATAAAATAAATAAACAAAAAAACAAGAAAAATATTGAGCGGCCCTAAGGCTGTTTCTCTGAGTCCATCAACATGAGAAACATATTTAGCTGTATGCCACTGTTGACCTCTTCAATGGTCAAGTATATGTTTCGGCCCCATTGAACAAATCCCAGGTCCATCATCGAAATGCAGATCAAAGATTTCATCTATTCCTTAAGTTGCCGGAGATAAAGGAGAAATGGCTTAAAATCCCATCTATCATTCCCCATAAGTCGTTCGCATGATTGTCTACCAACTGAAACTTCAAAAGAGTTGTGACTTAGTTATTTTTAGACATGTATCTCTTTACATATGCCATAGTCAACACAAACATAGATTTACTTAATTTTCCTGAAAGACAGCAAATTCTAAACACATTTTTCAAATTACAATTACCAATCGTGCTATGAATGTTTTTATATAGACCTATTGTTTCAATCTGGGTTATTACAGATGCTCAGTAATTAATGAACTAATAATTTAATTTCGAGAAGCATTACATGGTAAAAACATCAACATGGAATCAATCAAGGAAACAAACAGCCAAAATCAATAAACATGTCTGGCAAAACAGCAGATTTCTAGCACATTTTGAAGTTTAAACAATAAATATTACACTTTAAATGTGTTATAGAAACCTATTGTTGCAATCTTGTCTGGAAGATGACACTCAATAATTATTTTTTAATTTAGATTAGCCTCAAATAGAAAAAAATTAAATTAGTTATGACATGGGGAAGCTGTCAAGTAAAATCAGTACCTTGTTGGTTGAGTTGTTCTTCCCTTCATACATAAAGTAATTGTTTTATGTCCCTACAAGCAGTAGCTCAGAACCCTTGACCGAATCCCTGCTCGATCAAAGTCCTGGTCTAAATGAAACATATACCTATCAGAATTAATAGTGCTAGCCAACTAATAACACCTGTCAAACCACCAGATAAGGCCATTAAAGTAGCACTTGGCTCTCTGGTACTTTTATTTGTAAGATCCTTATTGATTTTACATTGAGGTCATGAGATGTTTAGATCTTTGTTAGATGTAACTTCATCAGTTATTTTCTTAAACTGTTGGTACATTCTCATTAACTGTGTGTGTTGTGTTCATGAGTATAATCTTATGCATTTGTTTCCTATAGAGAATAAATTAATGATATTCATGGCAGACCAGAAGGCTCCCTACTTCAAACCGAAAGTCCAACTGACACTAGAGTAAGTGTTTTTGATTTGGATTTCTAGTACAGGTGTTATAATTTACTTTGTGCGCACATTAGTTAAATATTGGCTCATTTGTGTAATATGAGTTTTTGTCTCGAGACGTTTTTATCAACCCAGAAATATGTTTGGAATTTGGTATAGAATACATGGTGGCTGAGTCACATACATACTTTCGCACAGATCTTCTTAATACTGTGTCATAATATGTAATTGTTTCACTGCCGTATTGTTTTAATCTGTAGGCGTCAGATCTGTTCCTCCATTGCTTCGTACCAGATAATTTTACAACCCTCAGTAAGAAATTATTTCAGATTTGAAATAAAGGTCAGATTAGTGCAGGGCTGGATTGGACATTCTGCCACTCTTGGATTTCCCCAGTAGAAGGAAAATAGGGGGCTTCGTTAGTGGTATGATTGGCTCTTATGGCCCAGCCAATTAGTTTGGCGTTTTCCATGGGACTGTCACTGTGACACGAACTTTCAGTTCTTTTGACTTTTAATAATATAGTAGTAATGATGCACAACCTTTTCAAGGATACGGAATGTAATGCCACCCGCTCTTTCACTTATTTTTTCTATTCTTGTAGCGCTCTGCTGCACTGATATGTTTGAGATTCAGTTCAGTAGTTGATCTATTTGATGTTACAATAACAAAAAATCGAATTAATGTAAGTGACTTTTTATGACACCCTACCATGTTATAAGAAGCAGTCTAAGGTTCTGTTACTTTTCTTGATGCTAAAAGTTGGGGTAAAGTAAAAAGAAAAACTTAAGTCTCTGAGTTGGATCATACTCCAACGTTTGAAAGAGATGGCAGAATGAATATATATATATATATATATATATATATATATATATATATATATATACATTACCTACTGGCGGTCGCCAGTAGGTAGTTATAGTTAGGACCCTGTTTCCATAGGAAAACCGCAACATTCTATTTGGAATAACTTTGGCGCCGGTCGCCGAATCCTCGCGAAATTTTCAAAATAGGTGGGGCGCTACGCTACGCTCCTACCCTGAAAGTCTCGGGGGGATTCGTCAAGCGGGGGCTGAGAAAAAAGGGGGGTCCCAAAACGCGTTTTTCCCATGCATTTTTCCATAGGACCTTTAGACACAGCTACAGCCCGAACGGCTGAACAGAGTTACTTGAAATTTGGCAGAGAGGTAGTCCTCAGGTCAAGGAAGTGCCTTTTGTAGGTCTGGTGTAAATCTGTTCAGTAGGTCCTGAGAAAATAGCATTTAAATCAATATATATATCTGTGGCAGCTTACGGTGCGCTTACCGTGCGCTTACGGTAAGCTTACCGTACGCGGCCGTGCGCGAGCGCGAATCTGATTGGCTGTTAGATCTTAGTAAACATTCGAATCGGTCGAAACCAGGAAGCGGCGGTCGCCATTTTCTCTCTCGCACTCTGAGGGGGGGTGGAAAAACAAAGGGAAAAAACATGTAAAGGGGCTGTTTAGACAGCTCCTAACCACCTAGCCTTGATGAAGGTGTCCCCCAAGACCCCCCAAGGCCAAAAAGTCAATTTTAATTTTTTTTAAAAATTCGCCGATTACGCTTACCGTACGCGTACGGTAAAAATTAAAAAAAAAAAAAAAATTATCCATACTCTCCCCACCCCGTGTGCAAATGGTGCCCGAAGGGCACCATTTGTGCATTGCATATCTAACATGATGGAAATTTAAAAGATTACCTTTCACAACGAAGCGCATAATATGTCCTCCATGTGCGCACGGTGCGCGAAGCGCATCGTGCGTACATGGCCCATCTAGTGTAACGTGGGCACGCGGTGCGTGTAGCGCACCGCGTGCCTACCGTGCGTGCACGGCACTAACTGCGTAAAGTGGGCGCGCACGGTGCGTGAAGCGCACCGTGCGCGCACGGGACGAACTGCGTTAAGTGGGCGCACACGCCACGAATGGCGTAAAGTAACTTAGCATTTAAAAAAACGTACAAATTCACTGAAAAAACCATAGGTTTCACACACGTTATAGTTAGGAATTAGCATTTAAAAAACCTTGCAAATTCACTGAAAAAACCATAGGTTTCACACGTTATAGTTAGCTGGACATTTTACTGATAAAAAACCATTGAAATTCCCCCGTTATAGTTAGTGCAGGCAACTATAACTCACGCGACCGCAATCCTCTGCTGATGACATATGTGTCTTTATGAAAAAAAAATATTTGTAATATATGTATAGCTAAAATTTAATGGAAGAATACATGGGCAAATAAATGTCTAAATACAGTATTAGCATCAGCAGAGGATTGCGGTCGCGTGAGTTATAGTTGCCTGCACTAACTATAACGGGGGAATTTCAATGGTTTTTAATCAGTAAAATGTCCAGCTAACTATAACATGTGTGAAACCTATGGTTTTTTCAGTGAATTTGCAAGGTTTTTTAAATGCTAATTCCTAACTATAACGTGTGTGAAACCTATGGTTTTTTCAGTGAATATATATATATATATTCACTTAAAAAACCATAGGTTTCACACATGTTATAGTTAGCTGGGCATTTTCCTCGTGAAAAACCAATGAAATTCCCCCGTTATAGTTAGTGCAGGCAACTATAACTCACGCGACCGTAATCCGCTGCTGATGACGTCAGATATTACATCACTGTATTTACACATTTATATACCCATGTCTTCTTCCTTTTTTTTTCAGCTATACATATATTTTTTTTTTTTTTTTTCAGAAAGACACATATGTCATCAGTGATGTAATATTTGACGTCATCAGCAGCGGATTACGGTCGCGTGAGTTATAGTTGCCTGCACTAACTATAACGGGGGAATTTCATTGGTTTTTCACGAGGAAAATGCCCAGCTAACTATAACATGTGTGAAACCTATGGTTTTTTAAGTGAATTTGCAAGGTTTTTTAAATGCTAATTCCTAACTATAACGTGTGTGAAACCTATGGTTTTTTCTGTGAATTTGTACGATTTTTTAAATGCTAAGTTACTTCACGCAGTTCGTTCCGTGCGCGCACGGTGAGCACGCGGTGCGCTTTGCGCACCGCGCGCCCACTTTACGCAGTTAGTGCCGTGCACGCACGGTGCACTTTGCGCACCGTGCATTACGCGCACCACGCGCCCACGTTACGCTTAAAGGGCCATGTACGCACGGTGCGCTTCGCGCACCGTCCGCACAAGGAGGACACATGATACGCTTTGTTGTTAAGGGTTTTGGCATAAACTGTTATTATGACATAAGCCATGCTACGCGCAGCGTGCTCACACGGGGGGACTGACATTGCAATTTTATTTTTAAGCATTTACACCGTGCGTGCACGCTGCGCGAACCTCGCGGAATTTTTTGCATTTCTATAGTGCGCGCACGCTTCGCGCACTCGGCGAATTAACGAAAAAAATTACATTTTTTTAATTGCCCTTGGGGGACCTCCTGGGACCCCTTGACCCCTGCTAGGGGGTCAGGAACTGTCCAGCATGCCCCCTTTACATGTTTTTCTCCTTTGTGTTTCACCCCCCTCTCAGTGCGAGAGACAAAATGGCGGCCGACACTTCCTGGTTTCGACCGATTCGAATGTTTACTAAGATGTAACAACCAATCAGAAGTGCGCTCGCGGACGGCCGAGTGCGCGCACCCTGCGCGCGTATAGATATATATATTGATATATATATACATTACCTACTGGCGGTCGCCAGTAGGTAGTTATAGTTAGGACCCTGTTTCCATAGGAAAACCGCAACATTCTATTTGGAATAACTTTGGCGCCGGTCGACGAATCCTCGCGAAATTTTCAAAATAGGTGGGGCGCTACGCTCCGCTCCGCTCCTACCCTGAAAGTCACGGGGGGATTCGTCAAGCGGGGGCTGAGAAAAAAGGGGGGTCCCAAAACGCGTTTTTCCCATGCATTTTTCTATAGGACCTTTAGACACAGCTACAGCCCGAACGGCTGGACAGAGTTACTTGAAATTTGGCAGAGAGGTAGTCCTCAGGTCAAGGAAGTGCCTTTTGTAGGTCTGGTGTAAATCTGTTCAGTAGTTCCTGAGAAAATAGCATTTAAATCAATATATATATCTGTGGCAGCTTACGGTGCGCTTACGGTGCGCTTACCGTGTGCTTACGGTAAGCTTACCGTACGGTGCCGTGCGCGAGCGCGAATCTGATTGGCTGTTAGATCTTAGTAAACATTCGAATCGGTCGAAACCAGGAAGCGGCGGCCGCCATTTTCTCTCTCGCACTCTGAGGGGGGGTGGAAAAACAAAGGGAAAAAACATGTAAAGGGGCTGTTTAGACAGCTCCTAACCACCTAGCCTTGATGAAGGTGTCCCCCAAGACCCCCCAAGGCCAAAAAGTCAATTTTAATTTTTTTCAAAAATTCGCCGATTACGCTTACCGTACGCGTACGGTAAAAATTAAAAAAAAAAAAAAATTATCCATACTGTCCCCACCCCGTGTGCAAATGGTGCCCGAAGGGCACCATTTGTGCATTGCATATCTAACATGATGGAAATTTAAAAGATTACCTTTCACAACGAAGCGCATAATATGTCCTCCATGTGCGCACGGTGCGCGAAGCGCATCGTGCGTACATGGCCCATCTAGCGTAACGTGGGCACGCGGTGCGTGTAGCGCACCGCGTGCCTACCGTGCGTGCACGGCACTAACTGCGTAAAGTGGGCGCGCGGTGCGCGCGCAATATATATTGATTTAAATGCTATTTTCTCAGAAAATACTGAACAGATTTACACCAAACCTGCAAAAGGCACCAAACGGACCTTATGGCTACCTCTCTGCCAAATTTCACTTAATTCTGTTCAGCCGTTCGGGCTGTAGCTGCGACTAAAGTCCCTACGGAAAAATCCATGGGGAAAACGTGTTTTGGGACCCCCCCTTTTTCTCGGCCCCCGCTTGACGAATCACCCCGAGACTTTCAAGGTAGGAGCGGAGCGGAGCGCCCCATTAGTTTTGAAAATTTCGCGAAGATTCGTCAATCGGCGCCAAAGTTATTCAAAATAGAATTTTGAGATTTCCTATGGAAACTCGGTCCTAACTATAACTATCTACTGGCGACCGCCAGTAGATAATATATATATATATATATATATATATATATATATATATATATATATTCATTCACTGAAAAAACCATAGGTTTCACACATGTTATAGTTAGCTGGACATTTTACTGATAAAAAACCAATGAAATTCCCCCGTTATAGTTACTGTAGGCAACTATAACTCACGCGACCGTAATCCTCTGCTGATGCTAATACTGTATTTAGACACTTATTTGCCCATGTCTTCTTCCATTAAATTTTAGCTATACATATATTACAAATATTTTTTTTTCATAAAGACACATATGTCATCAGCAGAGGATTACGGTCGCGTGAGTTATAGTTGCCTACAGTAACTATAACGGGGGAATTTCATTGGTTTTTTATCAGTAAAATGTCCAGCTAACTATAACATGTGTGAAACCTATGGTTTTTTCAGTGAATTTGCAAGGTTTTTTAAATGCTAATTCCTAACTATAACGTGTGTGAAACCTATGGTTTTTTCAGTGAATTTGTACGTTTTTTTAAATGCTAAGTTACTTTACGCCATTTGTGGCGTGCGCGCCCACTTAACGCAGTTCGTTCCGTGCGCGCACGGTGCGCTTCGCGCACCGTGCGCGCACAGTGAGCACGCGGTGCGCTTCGCGCAACGCTTGCCCACGTTACGCTAGATGAGCCATGAACGCACGATGCGCTTCGCGCACCGTGCGCACATGGAAGACATATGATGAGCATCGTTGTGACAGGTAAATTATATGTTTTGTTTACCTCTAATAAGCCATGCACAAAAGGTGCCATTCGGGCACCTTTTGCACACGGGGTGGGGAGAATGTGGATATTTTTTTTTTTTTTATTATTATTTCTTACCGTAATCGGCGAAATTTTCGAAAAAATTAAAATTGCCTTTTTTCACTTGGGGGATCGTTGGGGACTCCCTCGACATGGCTAGGTGCTTGGGAGCTGTGTAAACAGCCCCTTTGCATGTTTTTGCACTTTGGTTTTCAAGCCCCTGTCAGAGTGCGAGAGAGAAAATGGCGGCCGCCGCTTCCTGGTTTCGACCGATTCGAATGTTTACTAAGATCTAAGGGCCAATCAGAATCGCGCTCGCGCACGCCACCGTACGCGTACGGTAAGCGCACCGTAAGCGCACCGTAAGCTGTCACAGATATATATATTGATTTAAATGCTATTTTCTCAGGATCTACTGAACAGATTTACACCAAACCTACAAAAGGCACTTCCTTGACCTGAGGACTACCTCTCTGCCAAATTTCAAGTAATTCTGTTCAGCCGTTCGGGCTGTAGCTGTGTCTAAAGGTCCTATGGAAAAATGCATTGGAAAAACGCGTTTTGGGACCCCCCTTTTATCTCAGCCCCCGCTTGACGAATCCCCCCGAGACTTTCAGGGTAGGAGCGGAGCGTAGCGCCCCACCTATTTTGAAAAATTCGCGAGGATTCGTCAACCGGCGCCAAAGTTATTCAAAATAGAATGTTGCGGATTTCCTATGGAAACGTGGTCCTAACTATAACTACCTACTGGCGATATATATATATATATATATATATATATATATATATATATATATATATATATATATATATATATATATATATATATATATATATATATATATATATATATATATATATATATATCTATATCTCCATATCCCAGGCTTTGTTCGTTTTACTCTAGGTGGAAATTAACAAAATTTATCTTTCGAAGGGAGTGCAATTAGCAATGACCCTGGAGCCTCTGGCTTCTATTTATAGACCAAGCTCTGGCCTTTTCATCTTCAAGTAGCCAAGCATGCTCCTTAATATTCTGGATTTTGTAGGCGGGCTTTAAAAAATGAACAAATTGCCACTTGACCAACAGCTTGAGTAACTGAATAAAGTTACCAGATCAACAAGGCCTCCCCTTAAAACTGCAAAATAAACATTTAAGCCACATTTTTTTTACTTCGTCAAAATTATTCCATACTTTGAATGGTATTTGACTGGTTCTGTCCCCATCCCAGTCGGCTTTTTCAGAGGTGGCCTACATGTGACTGAATCAAAACCTATCCCACTAGCCATTTGAGCTAAATGCATAATGCAACTCTGATACTTAACCAAGCCTTTCGGCCTCTCAGAAATTCTGTTGGCGTGTTAGTGACTATTCCTCACTCCTAAAACCCTGATTTGAGCCATACTCTGCTCCAAGTCTGTCTGTCTTCCTGAGATCATCCTAACACACTGCAATGCTGGCAAGTTGCACCATTTCATGTAAGACCTTCAGTCTGGGTTTTTTAGCCAGTTCCACTCTGCCTTTTGCTTTTTCTGTTAGAGTAGTGGAATCCAAAAAGTGTATGAGAAGGACAGTTCGGACCAAGCAAACAAGGGTATGCAGTTCCTATAAGTGGTGAATGAGAGAGAGATCCCAGAAAGACGATAGGTTGTTCTCTAAAAATTAAGGGAAAGGGGAATCCCTCCATTCGGAATTAGGGCCCTCACACACCCAGCCCGCTGGATGTCATGCTTCATCATAGGGCATGCACCTCGTCAGGTCGGCGCTGCAATACCTGACGGGCTCCCTATTAAGGGGCTCTTTGGTGGAGATCTTTTATTCCTTGCCGTTTGATGCCGTTGTGAGAGGGGCCTAAAAGCATAAACGTGTTTATTGTGAAGGTCAATAGACCGTGGAAATTAAAACAGGAAATGGAAGGTCAGGCAGAACAATTTTAATAACCCTGATTTCCAACATGATTAAAAAGTGGAGTGGCGACTACCTGAAGTAATGTTTCAGGATGTTGCGCTCAGTTTCGTGTGGTCGACATGTTTCTTGCCTCTTAGGCAGGACGATCTGGCGGTAATTCCTCATGACCTAATGTGAAAGTATCTATCTACACTAAAAATGTGGTATTATGGTGTACTGACCTAGATATACCACATGTAGCACCTAAAGGTGAAGTACCTGTCGATGTGGCGGCCATCCTAAAAACTATTTGAGACTCGCCCGGCAGTGTGAGGTAGGTCTACCGTCACCTTTGCGGTCCACATATGACACGGGTCCCTAGCGGAGATTACAGAGAAGGAGGTACAGGTGACTCTGGGTTACTGTCTTTTACACTGGTTTCCACACACCTCAAGAGTCAAGGAAACAAGTAGGTTCCAAGACTTGGAATTCCTGATAGCCAAAAGAGAGATCACTAGAAGTTGGAAATCCCAGGGGGGGACCAGGGGTCGAGCGATGGAGGAAGGAATTTATAAGATAGGCATCCTACGAAGGAGATGTACAACTGGGTGAAGCCAGATGAGGTAGGGTATCACTAGAAATAGCTCAAGCTTGAGAAGCTTTAGTGACGCTACTCAAGCGCCCACCTGGCGAGGAAGACGAAGGAGACCAGGTCGAACATCTGGGTGAGGGAGATTGAGGGTGATCATGACTATGCTATCTCAGCATAACTAGCAGCAGACCGGCCCCTAATGACCTTGAGGCACATACTTGCATAGGGCAAAATACATAGAAGCTCATAAAGTCAAGGCACGCCTGTGGGGAGGGAGGGAGGGGGCAGGTGAGGGAGTTGGGTTGTTAACCGATTCAATAAAAGTAAGCAGATATGCTACAGCTTGTCAGAGCTAGAAAAACTAATGGGAGTATAGTAGGAATAGATAAGCCTTTCATACTGGATGACAAGGAAGATATAGTGGCAAACCATAGTATGGAGATTCAATCGGACATAATTGTATAATGTTATGATTGACTAAGACTATTGTTACCCAGTATAAGCTACATTTATGAAGGTTTTGCAAGGCTCAGTTCTGCATCCAGCAATGTAAGTGAAGTTGTAAGAAAAATTGAATAAAATTAATTTATAAAGAAATAAATAAAAACACACTGTAAAGGCCGAACTCATGTTACTGCTGGCTATGCTCTGAAAGGAGAAATGTCAAGCATCACAATCTTGATGTCATTTTAGAGACTAAGCAAGATTTTCAAAGCCTTCTAGGGCTTCCAGAAGTTAAAACCTGGGAGCTAGATTCAGGACTAGAGAGGCCGTGTGCTGCTGGCTAGATATAGAATATTTGCATCGTAATCTCCCACTCGCTAAATACATTGATGGGAACATACAAGTTGTAGGTGTAGGTTTGTATTCTGTATGACCTTTTTCCTCTGTTTGTCTCCAACTCTGCTATATCTTCCTCCCCCAAAAACTATGAATGAATGTGTCCTGTTGCCTTCTGTCTCTGGGCATAACATACCCAACGGTTAAGCATCCTGAGGTGCAATACTCCTGACTTCCTCCTCCCATCACAGATATTTCTTTCTCTTGCACTGAATGCCTGAGCAGGATCATTCGGTCTCCTCCTTCCTCTGCCTCCCAAGTGCATACTTCGCCTTGTATAGTTTGGTAGAGCGATAGTGCACAGATCTTGTAAAAAATCTGTGACAGTTACAATGTGAAGGAACAATTGAAACCATCAATATGAAATAGATCTGTGTGATAGATCTATGTGGAGAGAAGATCAACAAATGGATTAAAATGCAAGTGTCAGTGTCTTCTAAAATTTCCATTGTTGAGATGGTAGTTGTCTCAAAGATAATCTCTGCCAGATGCAATGCACCATATACCAGAAACAAGACTTATTCAAAAAGGATAACGCTCTGATTGCCTGACTGGTGTGGACTTGAATGAATGAATGAAAACAGGAGCTAATATGGACTACTCAACTAGGGATTGAGACATTTGCGGCTCCTGTATACGGAAAACATTTTGCCAGTGCACTCATGAGCCTGCACAGACGGTGCTTGATTATCCCCTATAACAGCTGGAAATACGATGTGAGTGAGCAGCTGGATGATGAGTTGTAGGACAACGTCTGTGAATCAACAAGAAAGGTATCCCTTGATGTCTGCTTACAGATCATCCACTACGAATCCCTCACCAGCAGTGACATTGTGACAAGTATGATCCATGAAATAGAGGCGGATTATGACCTTGTGTCCTCATTGCACTTGTGCGGGTTCCCTTCATTTTTTATGGAAATGGACGATTGCCACTGAATTCTTGGAAACGTAGAGGCCATGAATCAACAAAATGGGAATTGGTTTGGAAAGAGTGTTTTTTGTTAAGATGATGAAAACTGCAAGGGTATGCACGGGGTCACATGATCTCAGAGTCATACAGGATAGGACAGGGATGCCCTCTGTCTCCATTGATCTTTAACTTAGCAATGGGTGCCAGTGTGATTTGCTCTAAGAGCAGATGGGAAACGGCCACTACAGCGCGGCTGTTTCCACGCAAACCTTCTAGGTTGCCTCTGATCAGTGTGTACCTGCCATTAGTGTATATCCATGTAGCTAGTACTTCAAAGGGGACCCCTGCCCTGATCCACACAGTAGACCCACTTGCAAACGCCGAGTAACAGGTGTGGAATATCTGTCTTTGCCATTTTTTCCAGAGTTTGAGAGCCTACAAGTATGTCAAATGTGTCTCTTGTAGAAACACTATCTGTGTCTTGCACCTACACAGATCAGCTTAAAATCTATGACGTTTATGGATTGAACCTATCCCTCTAATATTCAAAGTTGTAAAATTATGATGATGAGTTGTGGCCATATGAACAATTCAAAATGTGTGTGATGTTTGAGTGCAGTCCTAGCTGGGGCTTATGCATGGAAGTGTATGCAGAAGGCACACCGTCTTGTGTGCCCAGCCGCCATTTGAATCCCCAATACATGGTCCAGCTGAAAAATTTAGTTCAACCAAACATAAACACTGTAACATAACAACTGGTGTGATCTGTGTACATTTGCTTGTGGGGGTCAAAGCGGATGTGGTAGCCAACAGCATATTTATGTGTGTCCTGTTATCTTATCCTATGTAGGGGCGTTCCCCCGGGCCTTAGCCCCCACACCTCCAACCCCACCACAAAACAGGATGAGCATGCATTATAGATTGGGATCTGCCCCAGATGTTTCTTAGGGCTTAGGATGGTACAGGATGATTGTGTGGTCCGTCGTGTCTCCCCGGGCAGCGAGGATCCTGTGCAGCTCAATAAAACATCTGATATATCTTAAACATTATCAAAAATGAAATAGGCATAGTCTAGGATTTGTTACCACTCAGTCCTCAGCATGGGTGTTTTGACAGCGTCTCTTTCAGCCTAGTAGTTCATTGACTTTTTGTGTATTTATGGTCTGGAATAGCACCAGGCTATTTCGGAGTCCGAATGTGTTGTGCTGTCAGACGAAGTCTCCTCTTCTACCAGCATCCATGCCCCTCGTAATGTGGCCACAGACTAGAGCGCAGCCCTCCGGCCCTCCAGCATCTGCTCCTGGGTGGGTATTAGATCCTTGTCTCGGTAGCCCTGTGTTGTAAGTCGCTGTTGCGCGTCGCCGCCGTGGAGTTTGCAAGGATGGACGCCTATGCTCATTGAGAATGGCTAGGCCCAGGAAGGTGCTCTCAGTCAAAGACCATGCCACTTCTGGATTGTCAAAGAATTTACTTTTGTGTTTGTAAATAATTTTGAGATGAGCAGGGCAAATGAGGGCGTATTTAGGATTCAGATGTTAGAGGTGTTTCTTGACCCTCCAATCTCCAGTTGCTTTATCCCAGCACAGCGTAATGGGCCTCCACCTGGTGGGGGTACCCATTAAGGCTCCCATCTGCCTCTTCTCATTGCACCAACCAGAAAACAAGCCAAATGGGATGGATTGGTGTTTTACTGCCTGAGATTTGTACTTGCATA